>NC_035109.1:383626659-383931082 GCF_002204515.2 Aedes aegypti | reverse complement strand
TTAGTATTATTCCAAACATTACATTCATTTCTTATATCTAGGTGTTCTGTGTTATTAGACAACACTATCATCCTAATTTGGTAAAACAAATTTAAAATTTAATTAACATTTTGTTAACAACATAATACATTTCATTTGCCGTAGCAGTTCAGTTTTTTGACAGGTGAGTTGATTTCACCTGCTTATAAGAGAAAAAAAAAACGTTTTGAATATACTTAACCTAACTTAACCTAAACATATAACGCATTAATCGTGGCAATAGAAGATTGTAACGATTTTTGCCTGAAATTATTAATGATTGTATTTGACATTTGTTCCAATGTTTCAACATTGGATATTCTATGTAACTCATTGGTACTATACCAGGGAGGAAGCCTCAGAATCATTTTCAAAATTTTATTTTGAATTCTCTGCAGAGCATTCTTCCTGGTATTACAACAGCTAGTCCATATTGGTACAGCATACAACATGGCTGGCCTGAAAATTTGTTTGAATATCAAAAGCTTGTTCTTAAGACAAAGTTTTGATTTTCTATTAATAAGGGGATTACATATTTTTTACATTTGGCTTGAATGCCATCAATGTGATTTTTGAAAGTTAAATTCTTATCTAGCATGAGCCCTAGATACTTAACTTCATCTGACCCATTTATTGGAACCTTTGGTTTATGTGGGAATATTATTAGTTGAGTTCTGGAAGCATTAGGAGAAATCTTCCATTTTTGCAAGTATGAAGAAAAAATATCCAAACTTTTTTGCAATCGACTACAGATGACACGCAGACTTCGTCCTTGGGCGGAGAGGCCTGTGTCATCCGCAAACAAGGATTTTTGACATCCCTGAGGTATCTCAGGTAAGTCAGATGTGAAAATATTATATAATATTGGTCCCAAAATGCTGCCTTGAGGAACACCAGCTCTTACAGGAAGTCGTTCAGATCTGGAGTTCTGATAATTAACCTGAAGTGTACGATTTAGTTCACAATTCTTGTGGAATGATTAGATTTAGCCGGCATATTATAACCGGATACCCAGAACCATTATATCCGAATACCGATTTCGATACCGAATGACCAATTCCGGACCTACCAAAACAGGTCAATTGGATAATATAAGACATAATACTATTCCACAGATCGAAATTCATAAGTTTTTTATTGTATTCTCTTACTCGTATTCAAATAAAACCGTCTTCTTGTAAGATTTTTTGAATGCTACCGGATTCTTGAAATCGATACGGATAAGCCTTTAGGAATTCCAGATGTTCTTCCATGAATAGCAGTAAACATTTTTTTTTAATATTCTTCCTGTACTTCTTTCGTAATTTATTCCAGGCATTCTTCGGTAAGTTGTTCAACAGGGAATCATCCATTAATCATTTTAAAATTTACTCTTAGAATTACTGCCGGAGTTTCTTCAGCAAGTTTCCTACGAATTTCTATTCGAATGCCTGTAAATGCCTGAATTTCTATTCGAATTCCTTGGGAAGTTCCATCGTGAGATTCCTTCATCTTTACTTTCAGGGATACCTTCATGAAACCCTTCATAAATTACTTTACCCAGTCCTTCAGGAGTATCCCAAACGGGGCTCTAGAAAGTTTGGAGATTGTCATTGGCGTAGGAATAGGGGGACCAGGAGGTATGATAACAATTTCCATGATTCTAATGTGAAAAAATATCTTCTGAATCAATTTACATGACTCTCATTATTCTCAAAAAAATCTTTATTGATTACGATTTTTATTTTATTTTGCACAACAATAGTGGGAAAACCTCGGTTATCGTACATAGAAACACTTTTTTGTTGTATGCGATAAGCGGAATTTTTCGACATCTTCGTTGATACACATACCGTAGTACAAAAAAGTCAATATCCTGGAAATGTGGTTCTCAAAGTTCTTATTTTCTGAATAATTCAAACTTTGCTATTTCAGCATAAAACAGCATATTCACCGCATTATGATTACCCATGTTTTGGGTTTTGGAGTTCATGCAAAAATGTTCCAGTATGTTAGATACAAATAGTTTCAGTTACAATATTTTCAAAACTCAATCTTTTCCAACGCCATAGAAAAATGAACAATAATTTTTGTAGTAAATCCTAAAAAAAACGCTTGAGCTTCCCTGTGAGGTTTATCATCAGGAATCTCGTAAAAAGTTTCCCAAACTCTACGGTGAATTCTTGAATTTTAAAAATAAGTAGTAATTTCTAGAACCAAAAATAATACCTGATGGAATTTCTGGAGAGAAGTTCAAGAATGCATTGCAAAATACTTTTGTAAATCTGTTGTGAAATTTCTTTGAAAAACTTCAGAAGAATGGCAAGCACCGTTTAAAAAAATCTCTGGAAAATATATGGATGAATCTCTGGTGGATTTTTCAGAACAATCCTAGGACGGGAATCCCAGGGGAAACAATAATATAATTCTCTGAAAAAAAAACCCTGAACAAATTGCTCGGTTATTTTAGAGCATTTTAGCGGAAGAGTTTTGGAAAGAACGTATTCCGCTAGAATAATTATAGGAATGTTCGATTTTTTTAAATTTATTTAGGTAGGCAGAACTTTTTAATGAATGTTTAAATATTATTTCCTAGAATGTTGGAGAAATGCGGAGAGCAACATCTTTTGTTTTTTTAGAAATCTATAGTAACACTTAAAGAAAGAAAATGTAGAAAGATCTACTTCCAACAAGAGACGTTCCGAAACTTACAATATATAGGAATATCGATATTCTGCTTTCGATATTTGATGTTTTGGTATCGACATTTTCAATTCAATATATCGATGATATCGATATTTCCTTTCTATATATCGTAAATCAATGTGTGGATAACAATTATAGGGTTTTCACGTTAAACAATTGATTTTTAAATATTTTAAAGCAGTTCACATACTAATTGTTATATAACGTATCACAAAAGAATATATTCAAGTCCTTATCGATCAAAATACGTACAATATTGAGGTTTCAGAGAATAGGGTCTTAAAACCTTGATCAAATTTTAGTACCAAACACTTTAGTTAAGGTGTTTACTTAATTTTAAAAAATCATGGTTATTGAGATTTTGTCTACTTATTTTGGTTTCAACTAAAATTTTGGTAGTATTTTGTTTTCTGTGTCTATCTCTATGCCAGATAGGAACAACCCCAGTGGAAACACTTTTTAAAAGTGAAACCCCAGTGGAAATTTGTCGGTGAAGTGAACGTCAAACATGATCAAAAGTGTCAATGTTCAAATTTGGACCAATTTTGAAAATTGAAGTTTAAATATGATTTTGCCGTTACTTGGGCGTGAAATTTTCACAAACTAGTAGTAAGGAGGGCCTTCCTTAGCCGAGTGCTTAGAGCCCGCGGCTACAAAGCAAAGCCATGCTGAAGGTGTCTGGGTTCGAATCCCGGTCGGTCCAGTATCTTTTCGTAATAGAAATGTCCTTCACTTCCCTGAGCAGAGTATCATAGTACCTGCCACACGATATACGAATGCGAAAATGGCAACTTTGGCAAAGAAAGCTCTCAATTAATAACTGTGGAAGTGCTCATTGAACACTAAGCTGAGAAGCAGGCTCTGTCCCAGTGAGGACGTCAATGCCAAGAAGAAGAAGAAGTAAGGACACGCTCTGTTGTATTTTATAATAAAATGAGGATTTTATCCAAAATAGAACAACTGGCTGATATTTTAAGCTAACAATTGGAATTTGTAAGTATGTAGAGGACCTTCGTGGAGAAGTTTTAAAAGAATTGGCGCAATTATTCAAGTGATTTTTGTTAGAAATTAGACAGACTAGATAGAGATTCTTCGAGAAATTTTCAAGTAAGGTCAAAAAGCCTAAAGAAACTTCGATAAAAACTGTTTAATAATAACTACAAATCTCGGGTATTATTCGAGAATCCCTGGAGGAATTCAGTAAAATTGAAAAAAAAAAATTCTTGGAGAAAGCACATAGGAAGTACGAAAATAATTCATAAAGAAATCCTAGTGGGAACTCTCAGAGGAATCTCTTAAAAGCACGTGGAAGAATACCTGAAAAGTTCGTGGAAGAATCATAAGAGATACTTCTCGCCTGTACTTTGGTAGAATTCTTGAAGGATGTTTTACTGGATTAGATAAAGAATGAATATTTTCCGTAGTGAAAACAGGAATATATAAATACCACGAAATTTATGAAAACAGTATTTATTGCGACCGACATTGCCTCTGAAAAACAAGAAATTGCTGGCAGAACACAACACCACCCCCACCCCCGCAGGAACTCCACCAGAAAAAAAAATTCTTGCTACGCCAATGGAAATTGCTACAAAATCTGAAGCAAGGACTTTTTTCAGAAAATCCTCCCAAGAGATCTTGTTGGATAACTACTTTATACTGCTTCAGAGATTCTTTCACTGTTTTTTTTTCGAGTATGCTTTTCTGGACTGCTACAAGGGATCTTTCAAGAAAAGCTCCTTGATATTTTTTTCACTAAGTTCTTCATAAATTTTCTTCAAAAAAATCTCCAGGGACTATTCAAGAATTAAAAATGAAAAACTTCATCGATTCTTCCCAATACTCCTCTAAGAAATTGTACAAGAAAATCTCCATGATTTCATACCCGTATTCCTTCATGTGCACCTCTAGTGTGTGCTATGAGAATTGCTGAAAAAAAATCCCCCAGGAATTTTCCATTAATTCTTCAAGGAACTCTTCAATGATTCCTCTACGAATTCTTCTACATATTTTCTGGGGGATTTCTCTAAAACATATTTTTTTAGGATTCCTGCAAAAGTTCCTTCACAGACCTTTGAGGGATTTCATCTGGTATTTTCCAAGGATTTTTTACTGTTTGGTAGAATACCTGTAAATAAATGAAAACCGTTTGAAAAAATGGTAAAGTTATAAATCCTCCGAATTTCTTCTATGGATATCTCTGAAAGCATTCCTACAATCATCTCTAAAAGAAATTGAGGAGTAATTTTTGAAAAAATAAATCCCTGGTTTTGAACTAGAGAAACCCCTGTAAATTCCTGGATTAATCCCTGGACGAATTATCTGATGAATTCGTTGAAGAATACTGAGATAAGATCGTGGTAGAAACTCAGGTGAAATGCCTGAAAAAGTACCCGGAGGAAATTAAAGGGTTAAAGTAGAAATAACTGTAAGATTTCTCAAGAGATCTTTTGGAGAAAGAAATTCTCGAAGCAATTTTGAAAACAACCACAGGAGAAATACAAAAAATTAAACCCTTCAGAAATTCAACAAGAAATGTCTTAAGCCTTCCTGAAGAAATTTGGTGCAATCCTTAATAAAATACAATGGGGACTCTTTGGAAGATTTTTTTTAACGATTTCTGGAGGAATCTCTGGAAGAATTATTGCAAAAATCTCAAATCGATGTTTCCCAGGAATCCTTGGAAGTACCCCTAGAGGAATCTCTGGTCCAATCCCTGGAGAAAACTCTAATGGAATTATCAGGGGAATTTTCGGAGGCCTTTCTGGTGGATTCCTGGAGGAAACACCTAGAGAAATTCTTGAACAAGTCGCAATTTGAGTGCCTAGGAGAATCCATAGTATAATCTCTAGTGGAATACCTGAAAACCCCTCTGGTTGAATTCTGTGGTTGAATCCGTGCAAGGGATCTCTAGTGGAAATTACTAGTGTAGTTATTGAAATAATCCCTAATAAAATTCCTCTTGGAATTCCTGTTGATAACCCTGGTGAAATTGCTAACGAAATCCATGCTGGAATATTTGTCGGAGTTTCTGATGAAAACCTTGGTGGAATGCTGGAGGAATTCCCGAAAGAATTCCTGGAGATAATCATAATACCCTACCGGAAACTTACTCAAGAATGCGGTAGCGGTCAAAAGATTTTACCGGTCGACGGTTTTATGTATTTTCACCTGTATAAAACATCATAGATTTCAATACGTCGAATAATATCTACACCAAAAAATAAGCTTATTGGTAATACATCTACCGGAAGAAGCTACCATGTGATGTTCTGAAGATATCAATGGATGAATAGCCAAATCGATTTGTTCCTGTTTTGATGCTTTTGTGAATCGGGATTAACAATTGAAAACAATTCTGAATACGCTATGTACCTTCTGATATAAGTTTCTGATGGTATGCTTGAGTCAAGAATGGTCAATCTTACAAAAAAATGTTCAGGGTTCCATTCGAGGGTTTCTTCTGTTTAAAGGTAAAAAAGGCATAATGTGTAGCTTTTTTCTCAATGCATCATTAGGGTTAACCTGATAACTATGATCAAGTGCAACTTCTATAAGCATATAGAAACTCGCCTCACCCTAATCCATTACCCAGCACTCGTCGAAACACTATTTACAAAATAAGTAAATTGCCACAATCGATCCATCTGCGATTCGATATAAACCGTTAACAGCTTTCAAGCTGCATCGCACAAACAAAAAAAAAACAACTAACGAGTGACGAAGCGCAAAAATCACGCATTTAACATGCGGCTGGAGGCTTCAGTGATCCCGGACGAATATCACTTTTTTAATTATCAAAATTGGTGCCCTTCCAGAACGGAAGCGTTCCCCGTTTTTTTTTTTTTTTTTCGTGCATTTTCCACAATCGCGTCTGAAATGCCCCGGCAGAAACAGTGAATGGAAAGTCGGTGACACACAAAAAAAAATCATTGAAATGCTTTACAGCCGCATGTGGAAGCGAGTTTTCGTGCTTTTGTCGATGCAGCAGAATAACCCACCCATAAACGATGGCGATTAAAATTTATTGAATTTTATTTTCAAGCATTTTTTGTATTTACCTTCGTTTTGTATTGAATTGAACTACCATCAATAACCCTTGATGTGTACTATGGGTTTACGAGCTCAAATTATTAGACATATTATTCCGAATTTCTGATATGGATTTCAGAGTTTCATTTGGGCTCAAGACCTCGTGCAGTAAGTACATAAATTCTTTTTTCTCGCAAGTTTTTATAACTACCTAAAGCAATAAAACAGTACTTCTCAGTACTACAAAAAGTACCTGTCAGTGCTATGTTGTTCTATCTGTTGATTCCTTTTCGATCCTTGCTAGGACCCGTGCCTTCGATTTTCCATTCGACTAATTAGCGAAAGCTAACGGTGGTAATCCGTCTTGGACAACAAACTTCTTCGATTTTCAAACCTATCAGCTACACTTTTAATTATTTACGAGCCGTCTGGAATACATCTGAATCATACGCCGATGTTCATATTCCTTTGCAAGCAAAACTTGATATTTACAATGTTCTCGAAACTTTAACAAATTACATTGTTGAAGCATCAAAGCAGTATTTCGACCTCAACTGTAAGGCCGTATTTCTATGTCGAGTCTAGTACACGACACTGAAGCCGGCCTTACAGTTAAGGTCCAAATATGCATATCTGTCAAAAGATACAAACTCTAGTGGAATTAAATGGTACAGTACTAAATTCGGTTTTTCATTTACTCATATAATTACGTTAAATCCGGTTAAGTTCATCAAAAAGTGTTTTTTTTATCTTATATGCAGGTAAAATCAATTCATTCGCTCATTTGAAGTCCTATTCTAATGCAGAACGATTGACTCCAACCACCAACTATTTAATTTATTTATATATTATCGACTCCATGGTTAACACCGAGTGATTTTCGCAAATTTTCCTCCGACTACGTGCTCCAATCCACTGTCGATTAAGCCATCACCATCCATGTAACAAACAGCTGCAAATCTCGGTCCAGGGGCAGAATCCTGTCTAACCACTCCCGCCCGACAGTCCTTGCCTTGCTTAGTCCTCCAGATTGAAACCCACAAAAACGCTTCTGCTGCTGCAGCAGCTTTGGGAAACCCCCGAGTGGTGGAACCAAAACTAATGAATCTAATTTAAATTCACTATAAATAAAATAAATTACCCTCCCATCGAGCATCGATTAGAAGCGGAAGCGGGAGGGATGAGCCATTCGTCCGCGGGAGATTCGATTGAGTGTGACTAGATAGGAAATTTAAAATCGCACGCGTTTAATCGGAACATAATTGTAAATTGGCACGCGACCGGTGGAGAGCGATAAAACACTCCGCTTGGTCAAAAGCTGCTGCACCGATGATGGCAATGGAGCGGGAAATTTAAACTGATGACACTGACAGTAATTACAGTGCATATATGGGGTTGACCCCAGGAGGATTGTGAATCAGGCCTGCGAAACCCAGGTTCTGCTACTGCTAGTGGTACATATCGGTCGGTGGTAGGTGGCAGTTCTATGCCGCCAAATTATGTGTTCGTAAACCAAAATAGCAGCAGCAGCAGCAGCACACGGAACCTATGCTCGATGCGATGATGGTTTAGTCACCAAAATCTGGTCCGAGTCCGGTTCACCGATTGCCTGATGATAATCGTTGTAACTGGCACGCACCCTTGGGATGCCCGACCTGATGACTCTTCGCACCGTTGCGTTGGTTGTTGTTCACAGAGTTGGAACAACCGAAACGACAAATGAACCCACAGGTTGTGATAAATTAAAATCACTTTCAGCTGTGCAATTATTCTATTAATTAGCCGGCATCAGGCGGCCTCGGGGGAAATTTGCGCGTTGTGTCGTTTTTGGTTGACGCTATCGAGGATTAATTGTGCGTTTCGAGCAATAGATTTTTCTCACTTTTCGTTATTGTGTTAGTCAGCGTTCAATTTTCATAAGTTTTGTGAATTTAAATAATATTTTACCAATTATTTGACCTTCCTTAGACTACAGTAACGACCGAGGTTATAAAACAAAGCCTGTTGAAGGTGCCGGGGTTCGACGTCCGGTCTAGGATCTTCGAAATTTCTAAGACGGAACAAGATATTGAGCGTCGTCTATAATAATGAATTAGAATTTCTCTGTACATTAGTGGTTGGAATCTAGGACAGGACGTGACAGCTCAACTAGAACTGCCCCGTTGTTTTTCTGCCGATAATGTTGACGATACAATTGCTAGTGTTACCAGTATCCTTTTTGAGGAAATGTTAGCGTTAGCGTTAGCGTTAGCGTAGTTACGGTATACTTCGTAGATTGGATACTAGCAACATTCATGTGTAAGAGGATCTTTTAAAGACGTTCGGATTTACAACGATATTGCGGCCGCTCAGTTCAACGAGAGATATATTACTGACTAAAAATGTTATATAATAGATAAAAAGCAAAAAGAAAGCCCCCAATTGTTGGGTGGCGTTAGGGTGATTCACAAATGCGAAATTTCAAATTCAATATTTCATAATATCTGTTATAACGGACACCACAGGTTATATCCCGCCCCGGCGATATTACATTGTTTCGTCGGAGTCTTCGGAACTCATATTGTCGTCATCGCTGTCCTCCAATGATGCATTGACGGACCAAGGCTTCATTCGATCGGCAGCGAAAATAGTGGATGTCTTCTTCTGCTTCAACTGCACTCCAGGAACATCAACGATCAAATAACGGTCATTGCCTAGGGCCCTCGCAACAAGGTACGGCCCCTTGTACTTCGGTTCTAGTTTCTTGCTTAAACCTGTCGCTTGCGGATCCTTCTCCACCAAAATTAGTTCGCCTTCCAGATATTGCCTTGCTGGACGCCGTGACTTGTCGAAATAATGCTTCTGTTTCCGTTGCTCCTTCTCGATCCGATCAATCACTTCACGTTTCAAATTATCTGCGTTCGCCTTTGCTGGGACTTCTGCAGCAAGCATCATCAGCAGCTGATTCTGCATAATGTCCCGTGGGTTATAGTTGAATAGCAGCGTATGTGGAGAAACTTTGGTCGAGTCATTGATCATGGTGTTCAGACCCCACTGAATCATACGAAGATGCTTATCCCATGATTTGTCATTTTCTTTCACCATACAGCGCACAGCATCGAGTACGTTGCGATTCTCGCGTTCAACTTGTCCGTTTGCGCGTGGACTGCCAACAGCCACCTTCACATGTACTATTCCGAGATCAACACAGAATTTTTCGAAGTCCTTTGAGGTGTACGCAGTTCCTCGGTCAGTGACAATACGCCTCGCCTTACCAAAAATCGCAAAAAAATCGTTCAGCATCTGAATCACTGGTGATGTTTTCGTACTGCGCACCGCTTTTAGTACCACAACGTCAACGAGCACGATAATGTGTTCGTTCAAAGCTGACGAACGAATAAACGGACCGATATGATCCAAATGAATCGTATCAAATGGCACTGCGATTTTTTCTATAGGGTGCAACAAGCCCTCCTTTGCACCTCCCTTCGCTTTCACATAGGCACAGTGAACACACTATCCGATGTAGCGCTTCAGGTAGCTACGCAGCCTTCGGAACCAAAAACACCTCTTCACAGCTTCTAGCACTTTCTCCACACCCTTATGTCCAAGATCGTCGTGATAATTTCAGGCGATTCGCCAGCGCGCCCTGGTTGGCACCACCCACTTCAGCCCATCGATACATTTTCTCATCACACCCTCGTCCTTCAGAACATATTCCTTATGGATCTGCTTTTCCCGGTTCTCGACCGGTGGTTTTGATAAAATCTTCATTATTTCGAACAGTTTAGGATCTTCTCTTTGCAGTAACTTTAACGATTCGTCTTCTTTGATGTTCACTTCCATCACATGAGCCATCACCGGCTCCGGTTCTTCGGACTCCGGTTCAAGAACTGGGTTTCGACTGAGGCAATCGGCATGTTGCTTCTTTTCCCCCTTTCGATGCACTAAATCAAAATCGTACTCTTGGAGTTTCAGCAACCACTTGCCAACTACCGGTAACATCACTTTCTTCGCTATCGTTTTCTTCACGGCTTCGCAGTCCGTCGCAACCACAAAGTGTCTTCCCAGCAAGTATTTACGGTATCTTTCCACTGATTCAACAACCGCGAGTGCCTCTAGTTCATAACTATACTTCAGGCATTCAACTGGCGAAGTTTTTCGGCTAAAGTAGCTTATGGGATTCAGACCATCTTCGATTTGCTGTAACAGAATTCCGGACAGCCCGTGCGAACAAGCGTCTGTATGCACTTCTAGATTTCGAACTGGGTCGTACATGACTACGACCGGCTGATTCACAAGAGCTTCTTTTAACTTCCCGAAAGCTGTTTCTTGTTCTTCTTCCCACGTGAACGGTTCATCTTTCTTCGTAAGTCGTGTTAATGGTTCGGCGATAATACTGAATTCTTTCACAAACCGACGAAAGTAATTGGCTAAGCCAAGAAACTCGCGAATATTGCGCACATTCACAGGTTGCGGAAAATCACTGATAGCACGAATCTTTTCTTTTCCCGGTCGTATTTCACCTTCGCTCACTTCATGGCCCAGAAAGTCGAGGCTGAGTCTTCTCCAAATTGACTGTTAGACCAAACTCCATCAACCGCTTCAACAGAGCTTCAAATTTGCGCAACACATCATCTACATCACGCCCACCGAGAATTGCATCATCCAGATACACTATAATCCCGATCGAACGAAGGGGTACGATCACCGTATCGATCATCCTCTGGAACACTGCACTACCGTTACTTAGTCCAAAGGGCATTTTCACATACTCGAAATGTCCAAAAGGCGTCGAGAAGGCAGTAAACTTTCTGCTATTCTCCGCTATTGGAATTTGATGATAGCCTCGAAATAAGTCCACAGCGGTGAACAGTCGATTACCAACTAATCGGTTGAGGCAATCCTCGATAACTGGCATCAGCCAAGAATCCTTCACTGTTCTAGCGTTAACAGCCCGATAATCGACTACCATGCGCCAGTCGCCGTTCTTCTTGCGCACTAACACTGTTGGACTGTTGTATGGGGAGTTAGATGGACGAATTATATTCGCTGCTAACAAATCATCTACAATAGTCTCCACCACTTTTTCTCGCGAGTACTCCAATGGATACTGTTTTGTATGTATCGGCTTTTCGGCTCCGATAAGTTCAATCACCATCTCACAATCTTTTGCGGTACCCATTTCTAGGTAGTTTTTTGCGAAACATGGTCGATAGTACTTGATCAGTTCAAAAATTTTCTCTCGCTCTTCACCAACACTATCCACGTTTATCTCGTCAGCAACGATAGGTTCATAGGCTCGGATGCTGTACACATTATTTTGTGTATCACTCTTATCCGACGATGGTCCACTCTGCCTCTCATCGTTGTGTTGCACCGCAATCTTCTCAATTCGTACACTACCCTTCTCCTTCACGAAACGAATATCTTAACGATCGAGAATGTCCCTTCCGATTATCATCGAGTTCGCTTGAACCTTGTTGGGAACTACACAAACATCGCAATCTACTACAATCCCATCAAGTTTGATCACTTCGGCACTCTTTCCCCGAACTTGCACTTTATTACCACCGAACCCTACTAGTTCGATATTGCACGGCTCAACACAGTTCAGTATACCAGCGCAGCTCTCTTTGATCGTAGTTACCGTTTTGCCTCAAATTCCGAACAGACTCATATTCCGAACACCCGGTTTTTGTATGGCGATTTGGTTGAAATGTTTCACTGAAATATGTCACCAAATAACAAGAAAATGGCAGTCAATTGCAATTCAATTTTAACGTCTCCAATTTAATTTATATCGCGGGAGTAGTGATGATTCTCTAGCTTGAGACCAGTAGAATAAGCTCATATCAGTTTATTTGCGCAATAATTCATTTGAATATGATTTATTGGTGCTGTTCGGAATTTGAATCAAGGTGTTCGGAATATGAGACAGAATAAACACAGTGTTCGGCATGTGAATCAAAATGTTGTTCCATACTTTTACGTAAAAACATTACTAAAACTAATTAAATCAACATTAATATTGGTACACCTAACAGCTAACAGTTAGACTTTGCGAAGAAATTAAAATTTACACAAATATCAGCCAAATTATGCCAATCAGATGCATTTGAAGTCACTGTTGGCCTTAAGTGTTCGGAATATGAGTCAAAACGGTACCGCAGAACCACAATCGTAAAGTGCATCTATTTCAGAACTTACAACGATCACTGTTTTCACGAAATTGCTTGGCTGACGGATTTCTTGCATGGGTCGAGAAAACGGTTTCGGAGTAGTTTTACTGCAGTTTTTCGCGATATGACCCTTCTGATTACACCGATAGCACTCAAAGTTTGCGTGAGATTTCCCGGCTTTCTTCACACTACAATTGGCAGCCACATGACCTTCGCCGTTGCAACGATAGCACTTGATATTGGCACTCAGCGCTCCAGAGGACTTCGCAGATTCCAAGATGGAAGGACGCACATGCCCCTCGGTAGGTTTTAGATCTCGAACCTCTGACAACCATTTTAGCTGCTTGAGCAATTCTGGCAGTGTACTCACTTGGGTTATGGTTCCGAATCTCCCTTCCAAGCCCAGAACAATGTATTTGATTATGGCCTCATCAGCTAACTTTCCCTTTCTACCTAATGCGACATGACTATAGAAGTAAGTCTCCAGGCTTTCGTGTGGCAATTTCTTTCGGTTAATCATCGCTTGATGAATCCCGACAGCGTCAACGGACGTAGGAAAATCGCGAATCAAAGCTGTTTTAAATTCATCCCACGTATTCACAACCACTCCAGTGAACCATAGCTTGGCCGCGCCATTTAGGTTCAAGATTCCACATTGGATCTTCCATTCGTCGTTACCCTGGTATAGAGCTGCCGCCTTCACAATAGAATCAACCCATTGTTCAGCTGTCGGTGTAGTGGGTATATCGGGATCAAATTGCACTACCAGATCCTTCACATCACGCACATCAAACCGACGCTGAGCGCTTCCCTGAGCAATACCAGTAAGGGCAGCGATCAATTGTTTCATCGCGGCGTCATCCATTGTTCGCTTTTTGTAACGCGGATCCCTATGCAACAGTTCTTCAAAACTCAGACGACGTGAACCGGTTGGGGATCGAAATAGCTCACTTTCAGAATCGGATTCTTCTTTGGCACCACTTCGCGGCAAACTTGTCTGGCCTGATGTACTGCCTCCAGCCTCCTCCTGGCTATTAGGCACGCCAACCACACTTTCGGCCACGCTCTTAGAAATTTCTTCTAACACCCTTTCGGTCTCGCTCCCCGCATAAACCAGAACCGTACACCCACTATTCACCAAACTATCCACAACCATGAACGACAATATCTAGCCAGTTTCCTATAACATCTAAAATAACAATAAAGCAACACTACCGCAGATTGTTTCGACAGTTTGGTGAATGGTAAATGGACAAATAACAATGTGGGGAATAGGCGGTTAAGTTATGTAACCATTCAAAAACGCTAATTTTTCCGAACAATTTTTTGCAATTACAGTAAACCAAACTGTCGACATACCATCCATTTCGCATTTGATTTACTGTAAGGCAAACATTGTTGAAACAGTTGAACTATAAAGCCAGGACCAAAATAATTAATGTATGCGTAATAATTGTTTTACAGTTAATTATAGTATTCAAATACTACTTACCAAACCGTAATTTTGTTTCTTTTTCAAAATAAATTGTAAAGTGCAATAGTGTTATGTAATATTACTATTCATATTTATTCTTATTTTAATATAGTTTACATATCCATGACACATATTCACATTGGTTTCTTATTTATCTCGCGTGTAAGGGGAAAATTATATAACATTGAAAGGGGTACGGGGAGTTCTTAAAATGTTTAAGTTCATTCAAATTTTAAGAATACCCATATAAAAAGCAGAAAGCATTGCGAGGGTGGTTAGGTATCACAAATAACCATTATCAGCGTTATGAAATTTGTGAATAACCCTAATGCGTTCAACACTAAACTGAAAAGCGCTCGCTAGTCCGGACAATACAACCGAGTCGGAGTCATTCCTTACAGATACGTTTTAATTACTCCTGCATTCAGATAAACACTGGGCGTCGAATCCATGGCAGCCACCTAAAACATGCACTTTTCCTCGGGAGTGCGTACGATTTGTGATTCAGGTGAAGGATGGTTGGTCGTGATAAATGAAGCGGTCATCCTCCGGGTTTTCGAAAGACCGGAAAGACACTGGTCCGCCAGGAACTGTAATGTGAGACAATCATTAAATTCAAGTTGATTCAATGGACATTCAATGCTTACTTGACGATTCCTCAAGGATGATTACATCCCCGCAGCAGCACTTCTGGAAAGTGCTCGGCTCCCCAATACTTGTACCTGGTTCTTTTCACTGCCTACCACTCAAATAGAACGTAAAAATTGTTTTTCAAACACCGCCGATCCGACAAATCAATTTTCTATTTTTCTTCTTTCGTGTTTTGACAACATGTTTCAAATCCATGCACGCTAAAAAAAATTCTGCAACTTTAACAGTTTTCAAAAATTGTTTGCACATTATTTGCACACAATTCGACCGAGATAGTTATACATGTAAACTTGCTCATATGTGGGAAAATTTGTATGGGTTTGTTCACAAATTTCATAACGCAAAAATTCCATTTTTGACACCCACCCACCCCTGCGTAACGCTTTTTGTAAGAATGTTTTACATTTTTTTTAAGGACTGTAACGTCATGTGGACATCCACCCACCCCCTTCAGCGTTATGACATTTGTGAATGTGCTCTATCCAGCTTTTTAAAAGCGTTAATGGCTGCCGCAAACACGCTCACTTTCTGGTAGGGAACAGTCGATTTGACGTTTGGCTTGGGTCGTTTTATATTGAGCGGACCCAAGCCAAACGTCATATTGACTGATCCCTACCAGAAAGCGAGCCTGTTTGAGGCAGCCATTAGCGCTCGTAAAAACCTGGATGCATTTTTGAATGAAACGATATTTATTTGTTACATTTATTCTGATTGTTAAATGTGAAAGAAAAACAAATTTTATAACAGCTTGAGTGAACCTGGTTCTTAGCGTGTTCAAATATTTGGTAGCTAACAAATATCAATGCGAGAAACTGTTTGCCAAACTGTTGAAAAAAGGTGATGTACCGTTAAATGTACATGCATAAGTACATTGCGAAAATGTCCGCCTAAACCCATTTGGCAAAATGTATTTTTACATTGCAACTATTTCTCAAGGGTTGATATTCCTATACAATCTTACAATTTCTGGGGTATAATCTATATTGTTACTAATTGGAATGGACTTCTAAAACAGTTGCATACAGTTTCAGGCATTAGGTTTCATATTGTTCAACATAAAACTAACTGCTTATGATACATTAACAGTTACAGTTAGAGGAAACATACTGTAAGGAAACTAAGACAAATTGTATTTTTCTATACGGGTCATCACACCGAAAGTCTCACCGATTCTAAAATTGCTTTTCGCGCCCACGATAAACTTAGTCACGCATGTTCAAATGCTAACCGCGATCCCGTAACAAAATCGATCCTGTCTACAGAATTGTAAGAGGATCTTTTAAAGACGTTCGGATTTACAACGATATTGCGGCCGCTCAGTTCAACGGGAGATATATTACTGACTAAAACTGTTATATAATAGATAAAAAGCAAAAAGAAAGCCCCCAATTGTTGGGTGGCGTTAGGGTGGTTCACAAATGCGAAATTTCAAATTCAATATTTCATAATATCTGTTATACATGTTTCTTTTTGATAATCTCATCCTGATTACTTTCAGGAACAAGGCAGGGGAGTATACCTTGTTCAAATCATAAACAAGAATACTAAAAGCATGAATATCACTATTCCCGGACACGCCCATTTTTACCGTAACTTGGGATAGGGGAAGGAAATGTTGATGTAGCACTTACTTAATGAGAGGCCACCGACTCAGCGACACCCTCATAAGTGCTGCGGAGTTGGAGGTTGGGGAAGGTATATTGTCAGGATTCGCCTAAAAAGCTGGCGATAGACCATAAACATTTGTTGTTTAAGTGTTTTCAATTAAATCTTTTGAATGCCGGCAATCAAAAGAGAAAACAATAGTTTATTTATAGTATAAATAGTATTTCGCGAAATGCTTGTTGATTGTGCAGTAATATTTTTGCTCAATAGCCAGTAAAAAGCAATCATCGGATTGTATAAAAAAAACGATACGCGTAAAAAAAAACCCGGTGGTACTGTTTTTTTAGATAATCGAAAAACGAAAGGAAGCGCGTTCGAACTGAACACAGTCGGTTTTTCTGCTCAAAATTCTACGAAAAGCAGAATCGATCCCTCCAGGGTCATCGAACGGTTAAAAAGCATCCACAACCGATTGTTTGTCGCGCAACACCCGCCCGGACAGAATGCGCAATCTGAACATAATTATCAAAATCCGAAAATAACATTTTCCGTTCAAGAAACGACCAGAAGTTCCACGACGCGGACAAAAATGATCCGGAAGGCTCACAAAAGAAAAAGTATCATACTGGAACAAACTCACCGGATTGATTCTCTAAATTTATGTGCTGCCTGTCACTTCCGGTGGTTCGGTGAACTTGGGGCAGCCAAAAACCAACAGTACTGAGGAGACAAATCAAACAAATGGTAATGTTTACGGAGGTTACCTATCGCACTTACGTGGAATTCACGTAGGTGCCTAAGTTCATTTTGACATCTGCATAGTGTGCGTACATTCGGTGTTGAGCTCAAATCCTAAGATGGCGCCTAAGCTGCTGCTGCTTTAAACACTGTGTAAGATTGATTTCAAGGTAAATATGCTTTGAATACCGAAGAATTCCTGCATTACTTCATATTTTATACCTGATTTATAACCTCTATCAATTATAGTACGCGAAGGCTACAACAAGACATACCAAACTCACAAAATTGGGGAAACAGGTTTTAAAATGCCTAGATTGACAATAAAAATATCACAATCTTTCAAGTTTGTTTAGATTTTCCAATTGGAAATTAGTTTTCTTCCAAAGCCTATTAGAAATAAGATTGGTCTTTATTACAGTTAAATTTAATGCAAAACCATCTAGGTCCTATTGGAACGCTTCGTAAAGGCTACCGGAAAATCCACGAAATTCCAAAGTTCATGCTTTCATTCTGGGCTACCTATGATTTACGTAAGAGCTACGTGAAAAGTGCGATGGAATAAAATCACGTATTTTTTCACGTAACAATGACGTTTGGATTATTTTGAATGGGGCTATCGGTTTCTAGAAATTAGGTTGTATTCTACGATTGGCGAGAGGTGATAATTGTTGATCTCGTATAGTTAGATGACAATTCTCGATTAAACAGTGTTGTCAAGAATTATTCTAATCTGTTTGCCCCTGCTCCTTGTGTGCTCTACTCCTTTCTTTCTTTTTTGACAATTTAGTCCGCACTGGCAGCACAGTTAGTTTCAGTTTCTCCATCATCCAGGCAAGGCAGTAATCTTTGTAAACAAAACGGCCAGCAAGTTAAAGATGGCCTCCTAGCCGCTTCCCGACTAGAGGCTTGTAACAAAAATATAATAAAATTTTATAAGAATATGATATGCATATCATATTATGATACAATTTTGTTAGGCTCCGTTATCCATAGAACATAATAAAACAGAAATATAACATAATGTGTTTTATTTCCCTTTAAGATATTTTTTTGTTCATTTTTAACAACTTTATAACAAAATAAATAGATAGTTATGCATTTCAATTATATAGAATATTATCGTATATCGAACAGTATTATAATTTTGATACTTTGTATCAAACATTATAACTTGTTTTGATATGTTTTTGATAGAATTGAAACACATTTTGTTATGTTTATGTTACTAGTCATACAATTTTTGTTATAATTTTAGTTATTTTAACAACATCCTGCATCAAGTTTGTAACAACCTATGTTCGAAAAAACCTTATAACATAATAACATATGCTGATATAATTTTGTTATGTACCCTTAGTCGGGTTTCGCCAAGTGATTACACCTTACTCTGGCTACAGAGTAAAATGCACACACCTTGGTTTAAATCGCTCTCTACACCCCGCTTAGAACTTCAGACGATTACAATGGGTCACTGCATAAAAATCATCTTCTCTCTTTCACTCTTACATAAGACTTGTAAACAACAAGGACAGTAAACGTCAAAATCGTATACAAAATCAAAACAGTGCAGAACCAATGAGAATATATATCGAGGTGTGGAAAAGACATTTAGTGTGCGTGACATCCGTGTACGGTGCAAAATGTTTCACAACTACAAGCGTTTTTTCTGTTTACTAATACATAGCCATTGCTTCTTCTTCCACTCCTTCATATATATTCTCATTGGTGCAGAGCCCCATTGAGTTCTCGCCGAGCGGTGTCACGAACACATGCGCTATTTTGCTGGTTGAAAATACTACCGTTTGATTTTGCTGGGAACAGCTGATCTGTGTTTATATTTTCCACCAGCACTATTTAAGTAGTGTTGGTGACATGTAACGTGTATGTAGACGAGCGCAGAAACCACTATTGGGGCGCGGTTGATGAAGACCTGTGAAGACCATCGTAGACAACCATACATACATGTGTCTTTGACCATACCATCCCGATTAGACGCAGAGTCATAGAGGTCCCCAAGCAAACTGTCACGAACACCAACGCACAATCAATCTTACACAAGTCGATTTCCTCAGAATGAAAACGTATCGATGTTTGTTTGACGCTATTGAGCTTTCGGTCAACGGCAGGCCAACAAGGAAGTGGTTGCTTTGCACAGGGATTGAATCCTGAGAAAATTGAGAGAATCTCTCACGTATCGCTCTCTGTAACTATCATAACATGCTGCATATTATGAGAGACTGTTTATCGTATACTGCTACAAGTTTGATCAGATTGGGGGGATACTAGTGCATGATAAAACCCCTCTAAACATGCTCCAAACCTGGGGACACTGTTGCTATTGGAAGTTCGTGGATTGTTTATCGTGCCAGTAAAGAAAAACACCTATCCCCAACGGTAAACAAGCGAGAAAAATGGATTTTATCATCGCTCTCTCGTTGGGGCTCTCGCTCGCTGCTTCCATTTATCAGACTTGTTACACCTTGCGATACAATGACGATCGTGGACCGCAACAAATGGGATGTTTTTCTTTGCTTGCTTTGATCGTGCTTCATTCTCAAATGAGAGCAAATTCTGCAACGCCTGGCTTTGCAGCAATTCTGTTTATATTTGGATTCTCACAGCAAACAAAAGCAATGTTGTGACAGTTCTTACAGCAAACAAAGAAAATTTTGTCAACATTGCACTACTACGCAGGCAACTGGATTAGTCTATGTGGAGCGAGTCCAACTCAAAACGTTGCTGGCGTGGCTTCGGTTAGACGAAAAATATCGACAGTTTGTGGCGTTTCGCGTCACAGAAATACTACAGTTAACTCTCCCTTACTCGATATTCCGTATCTCAATATCGAGTTAGAGAACCATAGTAAAAGTTGGTTTTCATGATGATGAAAATTTCTTCCGTCGGCTAACCGTTCGAATCTTTTTATTTCAAATACCTACCCAAGGAATTTTCTATGTCAACGTTGTCGCAAGTAATTTCAGTTCCTCTCCTTCAAATTTTCTTACACGGGTAACCATTCGAGTTGTTTCAACTCATTTAGCGTAAGAATAATCTCCGCAAATCATGTATTTAGCAGTCATGCGACAATATTTGGACCTTGCCCCCACTTATGACACCGACAGCACTGAATGGAGTTATGGAAATTTCCTCCAGGTTTCTGGAAATGTTTCCATGTCACACGGACATTGAAGTCTTGCTTTTCTAGAACTTCAATATGAAGTAGATTACTTTTGTTCTAAATTCCCAGCAAAACGCGGCAGCTTCCTTTCTTTGCGACTTAGGGAACATTGATGCCCCGGATGGAGTTCAAGAATGCTTGCCTAAATCCTCCGAATTCGGAACAACTGACCACAATTGACGGCACGCTTTGTTTCCTCACTTGAATCGAAGAGCCTGGGTTAGAGGCTGATATTCGCAAAAGTTGTCTAAAGCATCGAACTGATTGCTCATTTCGATGCAGTTGTCATCATTAACCATTTCACCCTTGGAAGAAAACGCACATTCCGGAGAAACGTCCATTCTTCCATTTTTACCACGTTTAGTGACAGTTTTTAAACCCACTTCTTGGAAGAAAGTTCTAAGAGGTTTTTTTTCCAAGAAGGGTTACCACCGCTAGCTTTCGCTAACGGATCTAACGAAAAATCGAAGGAACGGGCCCAAAAAAAATCAATGGATAGAAAAAAGTTGCACTGAAATGTACTGTTTTGTGGCACTGAGAAGTACTGATTTATTGCTTCAGGTAGTTTCAAAAACTTCCGAGAGTAGAAAGAATTTGTGAATGAACATCATGAGGGTACGTAAGATTTGAAATTAAGGAGAATCGAAAATCATGATAAAACTATTTTTATAATATACTGTCTAAATTGATTCGTTCTAGCAGCTAGTAAAGTTTTGATCAGAATTTGCATCAATGAACAAAACTTCATCGTCAGTCTCGTCTGCGTAAACGAAACAGCTTCTGTTCATCAGCCAGTGTTTGATTACTGGACTGAAAGAAAAAAAAAGTTCCCATAGCTCCTAGTAGTGAATATAAGCTTCAACTTTTTGTCCACCGCAAGTACCAATGAAACAATGTTCTTCCATTGAGAAAAACTTTTTTAATCTAAACCCAAACCTGAACGGAGAGCTTCCGCATTCCGCCCACCGTACCATACCAGCACACAAGTTCCAATCAGAGTGGCAAAACTTCCCAATTACGTTCGAAAGAACTGTACTTTGAAACTTCCTACTTCTTCACACGCCATACCGGAAACGGCGAACAGGTAAATTAGAATTCTATAATCACATCGCTGTGCTTTGACCAGATAAAACTGCGTGTCACATGGTCATTGCCTTGCCGGTCCATCGTTCCTGAAGAATGGTAATCCCTCGCTAGCGTGAACCTGGATGGTCATGGGCGTAGCCAGGGTTTCCGCCAGTAGGGGGAGGCAAGCTCCCAAAATTCTGGAGGCATGCCTAAAGTAGTTTTTTTTTTTGTGTATTCGTAACAGTTATTTTCTCAGGGGCTCTCCTTAACATTCCTTTGAACATAATTAAGAAGATTCCTCCAGAATTTTATCCAACGAATTTTGCATTGATTTTCTTGACAGTTTCTGAAAAATTCATTAAAAGTTTCTTCTAAAATTACCTTGCAAAAATTAATGGAATCCAAAAAGTTTTGTTTCGAGAAATTTCCTATGTATTTGACAGATAACTTTTTTGTGGTGTTCCTAGAGATGTTTATAGATTATTTATAGTAAAAACCGAAGAATGCATTAGATGAAATACTGAAAAACTCTTCAAACTTTTTTCTAATGTATCGTTGGTAGAATTTTTGCTTTAATATTTGGAGGAGTTCTGAGAAAAAAATCTAAGGAAGTCACAAGATTAATTCCTAGAGAAGAGATGATTAAAAACATACTTCAGGTTAAATTCTTCGAACTCTTGGAAAATTTCAAATTTTGGGAATCTATATATGATTTTTTAAAGACATCCTCAAAATAACTCCAGGGATAATTCTAAAAAAAAATATGTTTGAAAAATCCCTGATGGGATCGCAGAATGTCTAGAGATCTAGCAAAACTCGTCAAAAGTTCTTTTCTATGTGATACCTGGAGTGATTCTTATAATAATTCGAGAAGGAATTCTTGGAAAAATATACAGGAGAAATTCCTATACAAATTCCAGTTATCTGAAAAGTTCTGCAAACATCTTTGTTGAAGCCCAATCTTCTTTCCTGGTAAAATTGATGCGTTATGGGAAATGCGAATTGATTCTATAATTTCTAAAGCGTAATTAATAATAACTAATAATAATAATAATTGTGATTTCCGATCAAGCTCGGAAGGGAATGCAGGAAGAAATTTCCTAAAACATATTTAGAATTTTCGAAGGTGACATTTTAGACTAATACTTAGAGGAATCACTACAAACTACCCAGTATGTTCTTTTCTATCTAATAATGTATAAATAAGTTGTCTCAAAAGAAATTCTTCGTGATTTCTTTTTCTAGAGTTTTCAAAACATTGAATGAAGGGTTAACTGCTGGAAAAACATTCATTAAGGAATAATTCAAAAAAATCCTGGATGAATTTATTTGAAACCTAACTCAATAACACCCCCCTTCAACTACACCCATGATGATGTTCTAGCTGTTGGAAAGTTGCAATTAGAAAGTTTAAGCACGTTTCTGATTGTACCACACGCACACACACACACACACTCACGAACAGACATTCCCATATCACAATCAGAGATGTTGTCACCCATAACAACTAGTATAGGTAGGTGGGCAGCAGCATATCCGGTAGCCTCGCAACGGGAATCGTATGCTCCGACAAACTAAATGAAGTAACCCTTCCAGTGCTCTCCCCTTCGGTTAGTAGTGTTTTTCGCACAGGGATCACGCATTCTTACATTGTCAGTGTTATCCCGCAATGGGGGCTACCTACACGAACTTTTACCTGATGTTGGTTTTACAACTTCTACGTAAATGCTAATTAATATGAATCCGGTGTAGCAAATAAATCTAGTGGTCGGCCTGCATGTGTAATCGTATCATAAAGGTTGTAACAAGGGCATTTTTTATCGGTTTGAATTTGAACTGAACGTTTTCTCTTTGAGGAATTCCTCCAGGAGTTGAGTATTCACCTTCTTGGAAGTCGTTACGTGAATTACTCCAAGAAATTTTCTAGGTAATCTTCCATGAATTCCCTCAGAAATTTCTTGAGAGATTGGTTCTGGCTTCCTCCGAGATTCATGGACCCATGGAATCATTCTCCAGGAATTTTATCAGAAAAAACTCTAAGAATATCTCCACGGATTACTTTAAGAAAATCTCTACCTAGATTCCTCTAGATATTTCTTCAGAAATTTCCTCATGGTTTCCTCCAAGTTTACCACGGTTTTCTACAGAAATATCTCTGCAGGATTCCTCCCGCACAATATTCATGATTCTTCCAGAGATTCCTTCAAAGATAACTCCAGGGATTCCTCCTGAGATACCTTCAGAGATTCCTTCAGCAATTTATCCAGGTAATTCTTCAAAAATCCCTTCACCTATTTACAAAGGCAACCTTCCATTCCGGAATCCAGGATTTCCAGGGAAATCTCTCCAGGGGTTCCTTCATAGATTTACCCAGCAATTTGTCCAAGAATTACTCCAGAAAAATCTCAATAACATAAGAATAATAGATTTCTGAAGAAATTCCTCCAGAGATTTCCTCGGATATTCATCCAAAGACTCCTGCATAAATTTTTTCCATGAATTTTTCCGAAGAATCTTCCAGGGGTTCGGCAAATACTCCACCAGGGATTCTCCCAGATATTACTCTTAGGATTACTTCATATTTATTTTTTTAAAGAGGTTCCTCAAGAGATGGCTCAAAAAAATTCTCCAGCGATTAATCCAGGAATTTACCCAGGGACTTTTTCTGTAAAAGAGTTCTTTGAGCAATTCACCATATTTTTTTTTCTAGAGAAATCATCCAGGGATATCTAGGGATTACTCTAACGATTTCTTCATGATTTTTTCTAGATGTTCCTCCAGAAATGACTTAAAGAATTTCTCCTGCGATTCCTTCAGGAATTTATCCAGGAGCTTTTCCAAAACTTCTTCAGCAATGGAGTTCCTCGAGCAAATTTCGGAAACATTCTCAGTGGAATCATTGGAGGCACTCTTAGGGTAATTCTTGATTAAATCCTTGGAGGAATTCATGAGAAAATATCTAGCGAAATTTCTACCGGAATTTTTGGAGCGCAATAACGAACCTCTAGAAAAAAATCCTCAAGCGATTTTTTGGCGATATCTCTAGGAGAATTCTTGAGATATTCCTGGTAGAATCCTTGAAAAAATCTCCTTAATAATTTCTGGAGGAATCTCGATAGGTCTTCCTGGGGAAATTTCTGCAAGTATGCTTGGAGGTGTTTCTGCAGAAAACACTGGAGAAATAACAATAATAATCCTCTGAGACCCCTGGAGGAATTTTCCTGGTGGAATCCTTGGATGAGCATCTGGAAAGGTTTCTTGCGGAAGCTTTATGGAAATATCAGGAGAAAACGTTTGATGAAATCCTTGGAGCTGAAAAAGTTTCCAGAAAAATCCTTATGGGCAGTATGCACTTCAACAGAAAAGTATTCGCCTATCTCGATGCGTGGGAAATTTCTTGCAAGAAATGCTCAAGAAAAGTATTTTTCTTTGATCGCAGTACGCAGTTGAAAAGAAATGTCAATTCAAATGAGACTCACTGTAGAAAATTTCTTGACCATTTCTTTCCTCAGAAATGTTTACTTTTCTTGAGCTGAACTGAGGAATCACAGTAACGAATCTACTGAAGGAACCTATGGAAGAATCACTTGAGAAACTCCTTACGAAATCTCTTGAGCAATCCTTGTAGTGAGTTTCCTGTAGAAATCCCTTTCCCTTTCCAAATCGTGTTTGCGTCTTTTTATCTAGATGTTCAAAACATGAATAATAGAGTGGTTCAAAAAATCGTTTTTTGCACCACATCGCTCATTCGACTCCAGATCAAATTTCAAGTGTCCTCCCAAAATTTTAGATTCTTCTCTCAAATATTACTCTTAGGATTACTTGATTATTTTTTTTTCTAGAGGTTCCTCAAGAGAAGGCTTAAAAAATCTTCAGCGATTCATCCAGAAATTTACCCAGGGGCTTTTGAAAAACTTTTCTTCAATGGAGCTCTTCGAGCAATTTATGGAAAAAAATGGAGAATTCCTGGAGGCACTCTTAGAATCACCATTTTTTTTTTCTAGGGATTACTCTAAGGATTTCTCCACGAATTAATAATTGTGGAAGTGGTCATTGAACACTAAGCTGAGAAGCAGGCCCTGTCCCAGTTGGGACATAACGTCAGAGAGAAAAAGAAGAAGCTGTACGGTTAAAAAAAAACATCCAACACCAGCCATCAGAAAAATAGATGAAAACTAAAACTCCACAAAACTGTTCCAAATAAACTACTCATCCGCCGTTGCAAACAGTCAGCTATTTTCACCACCGCCACCGCCGCCAGTGATAAATTCGCTGCGAATGGAAAACTCTGAATAATACGTTATCTGGACGCAAAATCAACAACAATAACACATAAAAAGAGAAATGTCATGTTCGCTAAAGTCAAATTGAATCTGCTGGAACGGATCAGTGACCGTAGCGACGACAACGACAATGGTGGGGAACCTGGAACGGGAAATGGATATCAGATAAATGTACAATAAAAACACATTCCCCCCGAAACAGAGCTGGAAAAGTAATAAATCATCGTTTTTCCCGGGCGCGGTTTTGCTCGCCACTTCCAATGTGTAGATAAAAAGTCAAGTGTTAGAGAGCTGCTCCATTTTTGTTGGCCATTATTGCTGATCTGTAGTTAGGTATAACTCTGTTGAATGGGGATAAATGGTCGGGAGTGGTTTCTGGAGTGGACGCTTGGTTGTTGGTTGGATGCAACCGGACAGCAACGGTTACCAGAGATAAACGTGACGAGTGAAGTTTTTGGAGTTTTGGTTGGTTGGCTAGCCCGGTTTGCGAGTGGAAAGTGATGTCTAGACAAAGCAGCACCAACTTTTTCTACCCTCGAGTTGTTTAATGACACTCACCACCACGATCGTTGAAGCAGATGTCAACTTTTGGAGTTTTGCTAATAAATTATTCTATGCATTCAATGTTTGATAAATTGAGAACGGAAGTGTGCAAATTTAAGTGCGTGTCAACCAAGGATTTGATTTTAACTGTATGTTTGGCTAAGAATCTAACATTTTTGGAATTTGCTAATATTTAAGCAATTTACTAACTTGACAAGTCAGGTTAAGTTTTCTATAGTTCATCTTATGCCATCTATTTTATATTCATCATATATAGAAGCCAACGATTAGAGCTCAATTTGATTAGTTTTTTTTCTCTGTCATGCAGGTTTCAGAACAAAAGATACAAAATCGTTTTATATCCAAATAGATTTCCGATCATGTTAAAATCTCTTCAAATCATTTTCTGAATCGTTACAACCAATCCAACCAAAACATTCTACGCTTTGAACTGAGATTAGCTGAAAGCTCGAATCCGATAAAATTGCTGCATTCAAATCCTTCCGAAAACGGCAGCCGTCGTATTCATCCTTCCAACCTATCAGCCACGCAACAAATCAAAGAAGGATTTCATTTCCAGCCACAAAACGCTAAACCGAAATCGAGCACCAGCTGTGAATTTAAATCGTTCCCTAATCAGCCGGGTGTGTCAAGGAAACCGGTAACCCACCGGCAGCACCCAGCGGGATACGAGGAAACTGTGTCATTCCGTGTTGTTCAGAGTTAGAACCAAACCTCCAACGCGTCAACGGTGCCATTTCCGCTGCCTCCTGCTGGCACCGCATGATGTTCTAGTTGGAGCATCTTGAAGATGTGTCAGCTTTCCCACGTGCATAAGCTTAAGGTACACGTCTGGTCGGAAGTTTCCCGACAAGCTCATACTACCTTTCTAAAGTATTTTAAAAAATAATGTTGAAACCGTAAGCTGAGATGTGTGCTGCATCTTGTCGCACGAACATGACCATTAGTTGGAAGCAGCACTTCGATGAATAGCTGAATGGTGCTGACAACAATGAGAGTCAAGGGAACGGGGGACATATCTACGTCAGTACTGCGGACGATGGAAATCAACCATCCTTCACTTTTGAGGAAGCTTAAGGATGCCATTCGGTCATTACTTAAACCGTTTGGCACTTTTGTCGTATGCTGACAGGGAAGGGGGGTTTGCTTCTGCAAACCTGGAGCGTCTGTATTCCATGTTAAGAGCGGCTCACACAGCACCTTTTTTACCTGTCAGGGGTGGCTGATCATCGTCCACTATGCATCCGTTCACTAAGGTCCTCCGAACAAGCCCTGGAAGCCAGCCGTAAAAAAATCATCATCGTGGCGGTTCTGACTTCGGTGAACTGCGCGACACCCGAAATATTAATCGTCCGGCAGTCGCTCGATTGGTTACAGCTATAACCAGTGATTAACGCAATGTTTCGACATCTCTGTTGTTCGGTTCCCAAAATTTGTGTTTTCTGAATATTGCAAACAATGCTTTTTCCATAGTTTTAGCATAAAGCAGCATGTTCACTGAATTATAATTTACCATGGTACTGGAGGATGCCCTGCTCAAGGTGTCCGGTGATGATGATTTCCCTAATAAGAATTCACTAAAGAAATCCATACATTAACAACAACTCGCATAATATTCATTATTGATTTAAAAAATACGAGAAAAAAATAATAAAGGAATTTCTTAGACGGTAGTTAGTGGGAATTTTTCATTAAAAATTAAGGCCTAATGCATAATTTTATATTTTCAAGAAATTTCAGCCTTGATAGGTTTCTTCAGATAAATGGCAAAAATTTAACCTAATGTGAAGAAGTCCAACATAATCGACCGTTATTTTCATTCCAAAAATGAATTCTTTCTTTGATATTGCATTATTTAAAAAAAAAACACTTTAAGAACACTTATTATGTTTTAAATTCTTAAGACATCCCTAAAAATATTTGACTAATTTCCTACAGCATGTTTAAGGCTACCCTTCGATATTCCTGGAAGAGTTTTAGCATCAAAAAAATCCTTCATCGAAAGGTGGTTTTAGGGGTTTTGCTACAATTCTTTTGGAAATAAGTTAAATAAAATACTGTGCGATTTATTCATACTTTCAACGTGAAGTTCTCCTTGAGGACAACCATTCCTTCTTTGTCTACCTTTTATCCCCAAATTAATTTTGGTATATGTTTTCGGACTCAACTTAAAAAAAATGTTTGATGTTCTCCCTCGAATTTCTTCGAAAAAAACATTAATTCTGTCAAATCTTATACTTGAATTTCGCTGAAAGTTCTACTAGGAGCTTCTCTTAGAATTGCTTAAAATAGTTTTCCCAAAAAAATATTACAAATTCTTTCGCAAAGTTCATCAAAAGCCCTTCAGAAAAATTTCCAAAAACATCATAAACTGCGTTGGAATTTCTTCTGTTTTTTTTTTCTTAATTCTGCTACAAATCCCCGGATTAAACAAGCATTATCTACGAAAAGTATTTTCAAAATATCTCATGCCTTTGAATCGTCAGAGGAAATTTAAGCATGAGCATGAGCATTGATGACCGTACAATTCGTAGTTGCTACTCCGTGGTTGACAAGAATAACCGAAATTGTACAGGAAACCAACAGATGTAGCTTAGGAGTAGCATACCATCTTCAATCTCTGAAATTAGTAATGTTAATAACGGCGCCGGCCACGTCCTTACGGTCATCGGGGAAGGGAAGGAATGTTAGTGTGACATCCATTGTTACTAAAGACCGAGTGTGCGATTCATGTAACTTCTGTTAAAAAATTAATCTTTCAATGCGTCGACTTCTTAAACATCAACACTTAAAGTGACGAACCATCCATAGCTTGTTCAACAAATACATAAAAAAATACATGATACAAATGTGTTATTACAAGCATGAAATAAGCTAACCAGTTTGTAATCCATCCTGGACTGAACAGTCACAATCTTAGCGTCAACATGTATAAGCAGGAATATAAAATAACTCCGATGGCGTACGAATGAAGTGCTAACTGAAAAAAAACATCCGAGTGCGCGAAAAATTAATCGGACAGCTTGGGTCTCCGCAAAGCACTACCCAAGCAAACGAAGCCTTTGAATCGTCAGAGGAATTTTATTGAAGTTATAGTTTTGCTTTTCAAATTAGTATAGCATAATCTGTGGAAACAACATTTTTTTAAATTACTTAGAAGGGCAGAAGAATTTATTAAGAAATTTGTAATGATCTGCTTTGAAACATTTCTTTAGAAATAATTTTATCAATTATTTGAAGAATTCATATTCTGGGATTGAATTTTAGTGCTTTTCAGGGCGTAATGCCTGACAAAATTCTGGGTCAAGGAAGGAATTCTGCTAGTTTTCAAGGACAATTGGTCGGCGTTAAGTCAGAGTGAACCCAGTGACATTTTACGTATTTTGAGAAAAATGAGCATAAAGTCTAACACTTTGCAATTTTTTAACTCGTGAAAATTTTGATACAATATTTCCACACCTCTTTGTGTTACTTCCAATCAATGTAATGTGAAGTGATAATCATGGAAAAACGTAATTCAAACCACTAATAGAACGATTCTTTAATGGACTGAGTACTCTTGGTACACACCGACTGAACCGAAGTATACTGTTCAGTGGTTTGGTTCATTCTGACTGTACAATTTTTCGAAAAATAAAAATCATTTGATTTTTGCATGGTCAAACTAGGTTCATATATTCAAAGATAAACAGATTACCATAATTCTTCGACATTACCGAAATTAGTTGCATTACGGCAGTTTGTAAACTTAAGTATTGCTGGGTCAGGGCATTAAAGGCCAGAAATATTCAAATATGCGTCCAATCAAATTGGGCAGAGTAAAAATCTTGAGTAGCGGCCAAAACATAATGGTTCAATACGCCGGTTCAAGGATATTATATACAGAGACCATATAACTGACAAAAACTTTTATCGGACTCTGGAATCGACATAAATAAATGCAATAATCAATCAGTTCATTGCTTTTTGACAGTAGACCCACTTTGTCTGCACAAAAATTGTGGCAATATCTGACCATCTATCCAAATATGGTGAATGGCTTTAACTGAAAATCAGATGCATCAAAATATGTTATATTTAAGGATTTTCTTTCGATGGATGGAAGAAGAATCATTCCATGCCGAAAAATCTAATAAATTACTTGAAATGTTTTGCATTTTCTCGAATTCCCCAGCACGCTGATCGTTTTCGTTGTTGTGTTAAAAAGCTCTTGGTCCACTCTGACTGCATACTTATTACCAATTTCTAAAGAAGATTCTGATGGAACTTCTACGGAAATTTGTTTATTTTTTCAATTTGTTAGAGAGTATTTATTCACTTTTTGAGAAAATATTATAAATTTGCACTTATTTTTCTTTGGTCCTTTGCCAAGGGGTGGATCACTTCTTCAGTGCACATCGAATGTACATCAAATTGCATTAAATGCATTTTTTCGACATTCACATCAGCTTAGCACTGGCCCTTTTTATCACGTCGTGCTATAGCAACGCGTTATTATTTGTTATGAAAGGTTCAACATAGTTTTTCTCTTCCCAATAAATAAACTATTCACTAATATTTTATTCGTTTCAGATACTCAAGCTGTTGCTTCAGAACGTATATGTATTAAATAGCAATCCAAAGCTTTATCGATGCCGCGGCAATCCATTATGGATCCTTGGAGCTAAAAGCGTCTGATTACTCAGGGGCTTTTGAAAACCGGTGTTCAGATTAACAAGCTTTGTGTACTTCATGAGTTACAGGATAATAGCTTGATCGTCCCACAACCCTGTAGGAACCACCTTCCTGATAAACCCATATACTGTTTATTATTAGTGACAAACAACAAAAGCCTTGAAAATTTTTGGTCTGAATTATTATTTTTTATTTCTTTCAATGTCCATCAAGAGCAGTATAATAAACTCTAGTTTTTCTTATAAAAACATGCTCACTTGCCTATTGAAAGTGTTGTCTGTCTTCGGAACATATGTTTGCTATGGATAATGTCATAATATTGTTCAAGAATCACAGCAAGTGGACAGATCTTCAGATCATAAAACATTTACCACAGCGTGTGAATAGCTACTTCTGGATAAACTCCTCCCTATATCAGAACATGATAGAGCAAAATGTTTGATCTGATATCTATGAATTAGCAGCTTTGATGAACAAAACAATCACTGATCATTTCGGATAGGATCCGTCAATGATCCATCTTCACAATGTGACGATTTCATGCTTCCCCGAAGTCCAGGTGGAGTCCACCTTGTCATCTGCATAATGTCCACGGAGATTTAAGGCATTTTGATGAAGAATGTTTTCAGTCCCTCTCTGCACCATATATCCGTATCGACCATTATTTGGGTGAAGTAGTGTAGCTCTTCTTAAATTCACAGAAAAAATGAGTTTGACATTTCAACAACGACAACAATAAAAAGTTTGAGCAAGACATGAATTGCAAATCTATCGAGTGTGCATTTAAATGCATTTCGATTTAACAGATGCATCAGGAGTGATCCACCCCTTGTCCTTTGCCCATCTGTTGTTTCTTCCTGCTATTGATTTTGTTGTTTCTCCTTCCTTCGAATGGCGCTCTCTTGAGGAATTTCGTTCGAAAATCTTAAAATATTCCAAAAACCATCACCTTAAACGATCCAAAGATAAGATTCTAGAAGTATTTAAAAATTGCACAATTGGAAGTCCATCAGGTCCTAATGAAGACCATCAGGAATTCTTCAACTAATTTTCAATGTAATTTAAATTTTCTTCCAAGATTTAAATTCAGGTATTCTTGGAGTAGTTTTTGAACCATAAATGGAGAACGGATAGAGAATAACTCCCAAACGGAAGGAGAGATCGCAGCAAGCCATGCGCGCGGGCGGCTGCGTTTTGAATTTTCTGTCAAGTTTACCTCTGCTCCGCGTTTTCGGATAGTGAAAAATAGATTCGGCTGATGGTGCTATGCCACCTGAACATTTTTTTTTGTGTTCCCGTTGGTCGCGATTCCGCCGATATTGGCAGGTGCAATGTTCCGGGTTGTAGTGCTTTGTGCAACGCTAAATAGCTGCAATAGAATTGGCTGATTGTGTTGTAATCAAAGTGTATGTTTTGATGGAAGATTTTGAAGATAGCTTGTGGCGTGCTAGATATTGACATGATCCCATTGGTGCCACGCCACCCGGATAGTTTTTGTTTCGTTTGAGAAAAGTGTGATTCTGACAAATTAAGAAGAAAAATCATATACTTCCATGCCGTTAAGTACTATTTACAACGAACCATTCAGAGGATATCAATTCAAATTCCCTATAGAATCGTTGAAGTTTTTTGAGAAAACGGTTTTCTACTCGGCGTTCAGACATATGAATGTATTTGGTGAGTTTGTTCCGATTAGACTACATATATTAATGCAATCTGGGCTTTTTCTGTATCATGGGGACAGGCCAATTTATTTTCTCGATTCAGAGAGCGAGTAATGGCGCTCAAACCAAAGCATTTTAGCTAGGGCACTAGGTGGAAATACCTGTGTCCCATCCCTGGAAGACGAACGCGCATGGAGTGACATTAACTTTCTTAGCTGCGTCACTCCCAACAATGATGAAACCATTACATACACACTTACACCCAATTATAAAAAGTATACTTAATTACACCTACACTAAATTTCAACCCAGACGCATCACTCGCTTATGGTGAATCCTAGACCATCACCCTTCCCTTCATCCAACTCCTTGACATCTATGAGGGCGTCGGTGAGTCGCTGGCCTCTCTTCAAGTAGGTGTCATATCATCATTTTCCTTTCCCTTCCTCGTAACGGAGAAGATGGGCGTGGCCGGCAATGGACATTGTCATGTCTTTTCATTCCTGACTTCCGATTGGATAGCTATTCCATCCAAAATAGTTCTTCATGAGCAATTGGAATAAGCAACTAACATGACAGTTTTCAGTATGCAATCTACGAAATACTCCGTTACCACGCAACGCAACGCAACGCATAAATGAAGAGCGGATAGATTTCTAGATGTTATTTATGACAGAATCCTGATATAAACATTCGGAAAAAATACAGAATAATTTAAAAATACAGAACAGGAAAAAAATACAGAATAATTTCTTAAACTTAAATGAATAACTGATGAAATTTCTGGAGATTTATTAGAATTTTGGAGAAAGAAACCTAGAAAAACTGTAGAAAAATGTCTTTAAAAAATTCCCCTGTAGAATAACTAGTCGATTGAACAGACTTTACCTTTACCGGCAGCTTAATCGCGGCAGCTTAATCGCGATAACTTTTTCTCGATATTTTTGCACCATTTTTTCACAAGTTCTCAAAAAACTCTTCTAGTTTTAGTGTCGATGTTGATAATTGATCATCTGGATCGGAGATATTCTGAAATTCCTTGGAGACTGACGCGTTGCCATAATCCACGTGAATAACTCAGGCTACAGAATTTTTATCGTATTAGGATATTCACTCTTCGAAACAGTAAATTAATAAGAGTATGTAGTGAAATACTGAAGCAATTTGGTGCAACCTTTTTTGAGTAATGAGCATTTATGTGTCTGGAACCACGCTGGCCAAAAAAAGATCTAGAAAACTTCAAAAAACATCGTATCATCATATTCAGAAAACTCCAATAATACTTAACCGATTTGAATGATTTTTTAGAGTAGCTCTTTATTAACAGTTTTTTTTATAGCCCACATTTTATATTTTGATAAATTGACGAAAAACAAAATGACTGCCAAAGACATTTTATATGGAAAATGTCGGTCCCCGAGGAACATCGGAATATCTTCAAAACCAGATCACCAATGATCAATTATCGACACGGATTCTTGAACTAGAAGAGTTTTTTGAGAACTTGTGAAAAAATGGTGCTAAAATATCAAGAAACAAAAAAAATATCGCGATTTGAATATTTTTTGACGGTAAAAAATGAAGCTGCCGCCCCTCTACCGGCAGAAAGAAATCTTTGAAAAATTCCGCTAGAATCTGTATACGAATGTTCTAATTTCTTAATTTTCTCAAGTAGGCATTGAAGAAATATTAAGTTAATATTTTCGAGAGAGTTTTGAAGAAATTCGGGAAGCAACATCAAATTGTTTTTCCGAGAAACCTAAACAAACACCTGCAGTTTTTTTTTTTTCTTGGAAAAATGCAGATAGATCTTTGGGAGCTTCTCTGAGAAATTTTTATGAACTTTTTTTCAATTGAATACAGGATTAATTGCTTAAAAATTTTGTAGAATATTGGGAGGAATCCTTAAAGTAACACCTGAATGAATAATTTAATGTTTTTTGTTGCAGGAATTCTTGAATAATTTAAGCGATTTCTTTAAACAATCCTTGAAAAAATTCCGAGAATTTTGTGTAATATTTATTGAAGGAACCTGCAGAAAAACTTGAGAAGAACCTGAAAAGTAAAATAGGAAAAAAATATTGGCGAACACTATAAAGATTTTTTTTGTAAAAACCCTTACTTGGTGATCTTGAAGATATTGTGGTGAAACTCCTAGAATGTCTTGGAGAAATACTCGCTTATTCCATAACATCCAAAATTAATTATTAATTAACAACTGTATCATATTTAAAACTAACAATTGCAATTTATATATAGTAAATACGTAGAGAACCTTCCTGGAGAGATGATTAAAAGACTTTCTCAAGCATTCTCAGTGAAGATTCTTCGATATTTTTTTTGATAAGCTCAAAAAGCCTAAGTATTGAATTATAGCTACTAATCCCAGAAATGATTTTCAGTGAGAATCCCACGAGGAACTCAGAGAAAACTGGTAAGAGAATTCTTGGAGAAAGCACTGAAAAAGTACAGAAATAATTCATGAAAAATCCCCGCGGGAATTCTCAGAAGAATCTCTATAAAACAAGAATCACAAGGTATGTTCACCGTGAGTTCTTTGGAAGAACTATTGAAGTATTGTTTTACTGGAAAGACACAGATGGAATATTTTCCGTAGTAAAAATATAAATTCACAAATATTACTGATGTTCAACGATGAAAGACAAAATAACACACAAAATCTATGCAAACTATGAAGTTTGTAAAAATCGTGATTATTGTGACCGACAATACTTCTGTAAAATAATAATTTGACAGGCCCCCCAAGGCCCCCCAAGAAAAAAATCGTAGCTACGCCAATGCTTCCAGCACAGCGTTCCATACCAATACATCTAAAGATCATTACAGCAGATAGAATCCATTACAGTCTTCTCCGACTTTATCGACGTCAGGACCTATCGTGGCGCTAACATCGATTCTGACCACTATCTGGTGATGGTTAAACTGCGCCCAAAACTCTCCGTCGTTAACAACGTACAATACCGACGGCCGCCCCATTATGACCTGGAGCGGCTTAAGCAACCGGATGTCGCAACTGCGTACGCCTTGCATTACCGGAAAAAATGAACTGGATGAAGCCCCTCTTGAAGACTGCTGGAGAACAGTGAAAGCAGCCTGCAGCTGAGAGCAACGTTGGTTTTTCGGATTCGACGGAACGATTGTTCGACGAGGAACGTTGACAGATTTTGGAGGAGAACAATGCAGCACGGGCGGTCATGCTGCAACAAAAGACCTGGCAGAACGTGGAACGTTATAGACGGAAACGGCAACAGCAGACCCGCCTCTTTCGGGAGAAAGAATGCCGCCTGGAGGAGACGGAGTGCGAGAAGATGGAACAGCTGTGCCGGTATCAAGAAACACGAAAGTTCTATCAGGAGCTTAACGCATCCCGCAACGGCTTCGTGCCGCGAGCTGAGATGTGCAGGCGCAGGGATAAGGGTGAGAGCATCTTGATGGACGAGCGTGAGGTGATCGATAGGTGGAAGCAGCACTTCGACGAACACCTGAATGGCGTTGAGAGCAGAGGCAATGAAGATCGGAAAAACGGAGCAACTGTCTTTGTCAGTACAACGACGGTTGGAAACCAACCAGCCCCACTTAGAGGGAGGTTAAGGATGCCATTCACCAGCTCAAGAACAATAAAGCTGCTGGTAAGGAGGATATCGGAGCTGAACTCATATAGATGGGCCCGGAGAGGCTGGCCATTTGTCTGCACCGGCTGAAAGGCACAATCGGGGAAACAGAATAGCTACCGGAGGAGTGGAAGTGGTAATATGTCTCATCTATTTATTTTCCAACTGAAAAGTTTCACTGCTTCATGTCGATTTGTTCTCGATGTATCCCAAATATTCCGATCGGCAGTGCTCTTCTAAGATAAACCTACAGACAGACTTCAGCTCGGAAGCGCTACGGCTGCCGAGACGTTGAACGGAATTTGAATCCTAAATCCGATAAGCTAATTTACAGCGAACGGAGTATAAGCAAACCGCTCTCACGTTCTTCGTTCAGGGTGATTCGTCTTCTGTTTGTTGTTGTTGCTGTTGGAGGGAAGTAGTAGTGTTCCTCGCCAATTGATATCGGAACTGTTGATGCGGATAGTTGCGAATTCGAGCTTCCGTAATCATGGCACGCAAAAAGACAAACACGTTTGCTTTAATATCATCGGTCCAAGTCGTCTTCCGTATATGCTTAATAATGGGAGAACTTTCAATGTCTTTGTGTGGGAAATATGCAACTTTGTTGGTGCTGGAAGGCGGCTCGACATATGTTTCGACACTGATCAGATACGATGCTGATATGTACACACACTCGTACCAGTTTGATGTTCGATCGATTTTCCGCTGGTTGGCATTAAGTTTTAATTAATTAAGTTTGCCAAAGTCAATTTGTGATTATCGCAATCTTTCGTGCATATCAATAGATATGTGTGTTTGTCAGTATTTTGGATGTCTGCCTCTACACTGTTTGGTTTGAAGGCAGATTGAGCTTCAATGGCGATACTTTCTATAAGAAAGTTATGTTCCGTTGAACCAGTTAGCGAAAGCTAGTAGTTGTAATCCTTGGACACCGTCTTGGTAACCTATTAGAAGGTCTCGTCGATTGTTCACTGAGTATTATTTCTACCACCTTCCAAAAAAGCGGGTTTGAAAACTGTCCTAAACGTGGCAATAATAGAACCAACTTGGAGAAAATTCTCGAAAATTCCAATGTATAGCCTAGCCTAGAAACTCGCTGCGGACGCGGTGAGCGATCATCGTTATATTCTGTTTAAGTTGTGATAAACTATTGTTGCGGAATAAAATTGTTGCAACAAGAATAGGAGAGGACAATGTCTTTGTTACTGCGTGTTGGTTGATAATTGATTCACTGCTTACTGCTGATTGCTCTGCACACAAAAAAGGAAATTGTTTCGCCTGGGCAACTGGCCATCAATTGGATAAAACTGATGCAGCCTAAATTCTGAAAAAAAACACAAACGAAACTCCTGAGAAGATCTCTAAAATAATACCTGAAAAAAAATTCAAAACAAGTTCCTGAAAAAAACTTTGTTTTATTTTCTCGAGAAATTCAAAAAGGAATATTTGGAAGAATTTCTGAAGGACCTTGAAAAGCTTGAAAGTGTCTTTGACGGAATTCTTCTTTCTCAAGAGATTTCCTAAAGTTCCACTACTCTTATTTAGGAAAGATTCTAAAATGAGTTGGAAAATCCACCAGAGCTCCGTCTATATACTTCTGGATTGAAATAATGTAGAGATGTCAATAATGGAATTTAAGTAGAAAGTTATTTTACTTGAAATTCTTCCACTTCTCCTGTCTCCTGAACCGCGCCTTAGTCTTCCACTCCACCAATACCTATCCGAAGAGGAAGTGGCCCCTGTCGGTGAATAGTGCTGTGAAAGGGCTGCTCTCTCATTATGACCTTTGACAAATGTAGGCCCAGAGAAAGCGTGGGTGCATGTGAGCGATGCGTTGGCCATTTGGGCGGTGGTCGCCATGATGTCGGTTTCTTCGTACATGGTACACAATTTATTACGCCGGATGACCTGTTTGATCTGGTTGAAAAATAATGAAATATGGGTTGTCATCGGTCACGGAAAAGGGACCGGCCGGAAGCGGGAAGCGGACCTCTGCCTGGATGGTACCGATATCAAATTATCTGTTTGAATAACCTTTCTGGTCCCGCAAAATGGCTTCAATTTAATTAAAATTGGGATTCAATTATCCAGTGCTCTTCTCGGACGCGAAAGTTGGGTGGGGGAGGCCGGTGGTCAAGACCACGTGCCGCGTGGGTAAACCAGTGGGAAGCTGTGGGCCGAAGAGTTGCTCGGGTTGTTTTTGATGTGGCTGAGGGTTTTTGTCTCCCATCATCATCATCGGGGCCCGGCCGTTGTTATGAATGCTAAAACCGCACGTTAATGGTTCAGAAAAATTTCAATTTCGACCGGAAAGTTCGACTCCGGAAATAAATATTGTAATAAAAGAGAGAATTTAATTTTCAAATTTTGGAGAACTGAAATTGTGATAGATGATACTTACTGATACACGGAACCAGCTCAAAGAATCTCTTCGTAAATTCATAAAAGAAAATATATATGTCGACACTTTCTTCATTATTTTTGTTTGATAATACTGACCGAAAATTGTTGCTATAGAGAGCTTTTGTCGCTATAAAAGTTGTCGTTACAGCGAGCTTCAATTGTAATTCAGTTTCTGAACTAGGTAAAGGAGTTCAGATAATGATTTTTGACAGATTGGTAACAGTCTAAAGATTATGTCGGTTACAAAAAAAGGCCGAAATCAAGAAGCTCCAGAATAAATTACTCCATAATTATATCCAAGGGAATAACTCCAGAAATGCTGTAGGCATCCTACAAAGTGTTTTTCTAAGGATTCTTCCAAGGATCATTCGTAAATTCCTTTCACAAGATCCTGAAGAAAATTATCCACAAATTATATCCGATACTCCTCAAGGAACTTTAGACTTGTCTAGGACTAAAATTATCTACCTATTTATCAATAGTTTTGCTTTTGAAAGCACAAATAATTACTTCATAAGTTTTAGCCAAGATTCATCCATCAAACACTTCACAGATTCTAAAGCCTGTCCACGATAAATTTCGGACACGGATGGCGGGTGTACCACAGAAAGTTCGAGAATTTTACAGAAAGAAGGATTAACATCCTTGTCAACTGTTTATTTTGTAGATATAACTCTTTAATTCTGCAATAAACAATTGTTTTTGTTGAATTATGAGTAACTTTTTTTTGCTGCCATTATTTGGGTGTCCGAAATTTAACGTGGACAGGCTTTATTAGGAATTTTCTATGAACTGCACAAAGCATTTTTCTTAGGATCTCATTTCTCCAGGAATTTTAGGACAGATATTTTACGGTATATTCTCTTGAATTCGTTCAGGATTTACATTCCATGGAATATTTCAGAGATAATGTTTAACTTATGTAATGATTTTTTTTTCAAGAATATCCTCTCAAAATTTATTTTTTTAGGGTATTTTACGATCACGGGCCATTCTTCCTTGAGCGATTTTTTCTGGGAAATACATCTAGAGATTTATCCAATGGTTAGTTCAGCGAAAACACCTCTGAGAACTCGATTAGATTTTCCTCCTTGGATTGTTCTAGAGCTTTAGAAATTCCTCCGAAACACAAATTGTAATAAATTTAACACGAACCCTTCAAGTTTCTTCTAAAACTACCCAATTGTTTTACAATAATTTCTGAGTAAACATGTTTTGGAATCCAGAAAAAAAATATGAAGCTTGCCACTTCAGAATGCTGACTAATGGGAAGGAAAAGGTGATGAATTAATGATGTATTTCACCCCACTGTAATTTATTTTCTGTTTCCAATTGGATTAAGTATGTGACTGAGGCATAGTATGAACTTGTCACCTACCAAATAGCATCCTACCAAAGTTTGAAGTGATTCGGAAGAAATTTGGCTGTGCACACGCTATTTGAAGTTTATATGGAGATTACTATGGAAAACGCCAATATTCTTTGTTCAGCCTTCTATCTCTTCGTCATAAAGTTTCATGAAAAAGTGAACGAACTCTTCTAATGTGAAATCCTCCCAGCTACAACTTTGCCGAAGACCACTTTTTGATTGGACGTCAGGATAAATTACTATTCATCATCATAAAGTTGGTTTTCATGTAGCATGCTTAGGGTGACCATATCCTGGAGATTCAAAATCAGGACATTTCACAATTCTCACAATTTATCTGTGCAAATTTTATTTTGTCTCAAATTTTGAACACGCCTCATATTCCTAACAGCAGCGATTACAAAGATCTCGAGAAACCTCTGATAAGTGGATATGAGCATAAGTATAATAGTTTAAATATAACTAGCACTAGGGTTTAGAAATCTCCTTGGTGTCTGATCATGATCTCGCTAGGAAATGACAAAAATTTCAAAAAAACAGCTTATTTTTAAATTTTTCCAAGATTTATTACAGGTTAATCAAGGAATTGCCGCTTTGATTCTTTGAATCGCGGTTTCACAAAAAAAAAGGACTACGAATCTTAATAGAAGTACTCAAAAACTCGTGAAACCCGAATGTTATTGTTTACGTTAGAAAGGATTGCTATAATCTTACCAGACTAACAAGAAATTATTGCCGTGTGTGAGTAAACTGTGGAAATACGAGACAATGAGTCAAAAAGGTGGACCAACTCATCCATGATTTTTTGACTGCTGAGTTGTGTGATTGACAACTCACGCATGAAAAATCTCAAGCGTGAGTTATGAGAAATTGATTTTTTCACAACACTGGTCAGTGTTGACCAGACTCATTTCACCGAAATTCGAATTGTGAAGCCATGAACTGTTATAACTGTGCGTTGTATTCCTGAGATGGAGGGGGAGGTGGTTGGGCTTGAGTGTTGCACATGGGATCCGACAGTTTCGATCTCGGTGGGCCGCAATTCAAGTTTCGGTGAAATGATTCGCACTCACTCACTCACTCATTTCATTTCACCGAAACTTGAATTGTGGCTCTCTGGGATCAAAATTGATGGATTTTGTGTGCAGTACTCAAGCTTAACCATCTGCTTTTCTGTCTTAGGAGGATAGAGCATGGTTGTAATAGTTCGTGGCTTCGTAGTTCAGAAGATGTTATTTTCGGGGAAATGAGTCTGAACAACACTGACACTGGTTACGAAAATTAGTTTTCTGCAATAATGCAAAGAGAACAACGATGAAGAGAAATCGATGAATGCAGATAAGCCCTTATGGAAACTTAATTTCGATTTATTTGAGTTCCAAAAACATGGAAAAATAATGAGGTAGAGATAGCGAAAGAATTCTGTGAAAATACATAAAAAATGATAGTTTGTGTTTTAGTATAAGCTTAAAGAATTATATATATTCTTGCTGTTTCATGGCATGGGGATAGCTTTCCTGAATTCGAAATATAAATCAGGACACCTCAACTGAAGCTAAAAACCAGGACATGTCCTGCTAAATCACACGGATGGTAACCCTAGTTCACCAACTGTTCGGCAGGCAACAGTGGTGCTCCTGGCGGGAAGAATAGATCAAAGTAATCCAGGCTACTATGTTCTACAGTAAAAAACAGTGTTGCTCTGAAAGTAATTGAATGATCATCTCAGCATGATATAGACTTTGTTATCAATAATAACAAAATATCCTTACGTCCCATCAAAATGTGGTTCTCGAAAAATTTGTAGCTGGAAAGTTTTCACATGAGATGAGTGTGTTCACTTTTCCATAGATTATTATGACGAGCAGTTAGAGGACTGAACACAAAAGGTTTGCGTTTCCCATAGTAATTTCCATATAAACTTCAAATAGCGTATGCACAACCAAATTTCTTCCGAACTACTTCAAATTTTGAGAGGATCATTTTCATCATAATTGACATCGTTTAAGCATAGGGGAGCAGAAACTTCAAAATTTGCATCAGTCTAGTGTACAATCTATCCATTGTTTTCCATTTCGTGTCAGTATGTTTTAATTTGTTATAGCTTAATAAACTGAATAAGTCTACCTATTCAGTATTTTCAATACCAACTGCCGTATACAGAATATTGTTGATAAATGGTGATTCTGAATCAATCAGTGTTCAAATATTTCCACATATCTGTAAAGTTTTTTTCATAGGCTGCAATTCATCACATTTTTTGGAGAAGTTTGGAGGAAGTCAAGGTAAAATTCATGAAGTTCTTCTTCCTTCTGGCGACATCTCGAACGGAACATAGCCTGCTACTCAGCTTAGTGTTATTATAAGCATTAAAGCTTTCTTTACCGATTGACCATTTTTGCAATCGGTAGGCAGGTACGAAGATACTCTACACACTTAGGATTAAATGCCGAATCTCGGCTTTCTGAAACCGAGATCCACACAGCCGACCGCTCGGCATTGCTCTCGGTTTACAAGATGAAACTGATAAACTCGGTTTGCGTTTAAGTGGTCAACTAGGGCAAGTGTACCATTAGTGGTGCACCTAAGGGAAAACTGCTAAAACACGGTGTTAAGATCATGAAATATATGATTTTAACGTATCATTCGATAGATCTCAAATCCTTCTATCATTCAAATGTATAAAAATCACGATTCATTTGAAATTTCCCTGCAAAAAGCCTTGCACCAATAATAGGAACACTGTTCCTTTAGTGGAGGTATATTTTAAGGATGGTTCCTTTAGTGGCGCAAACCATTGATTTCTTATGGGACCCTCCACTATGGGTACTGATGCACCACTATAGGTGCAAAGGAGCAAAAAAATTAAGCAAAATAATTGTTTTAAATAGTTTTTTTTTAGTCATGAATATTATTCGATTACTTGTATCATTTTCGCATCGTACATAATACAAAAATATCACATAATCATTTATTAGCGCGAAACATGCCAAAATACACTACCTCCACTATTGGAACTACCTCCACTAAGGGAGCGTTTGCCCTACTGATGAAAACTGACAATATCGGTTTTCTCAAAACTGAAATATCAGCAAAAAAAGCAAAACAATCTTTTCTGATGTACTGATGTAACATCATTAATTTTTGGTAACCGTATCTGCTAAGTATCCTAAGGTCCTCGGTATTTCAGAAGGAAGTGGTTAATGGTGTAGTTCGTTAAAACATCATTTCATAGACTTGAAATGATGCATCTGCACTTCGATATTCAATTGAATTGCCTGTTCCGGATGCCAGCTTGTACGGCAATTTGCTTAAATTGTCACAGAATTCATACTTCATGTATGAACAATAATTGTCAACAAAGTTCATAATATTTTCGATGGTAAAATGTTATTTTTTGGTGGTTCATAAGAGTATTGTATTTTGCCATATAAGAGAAACGAAAAATTTTATATGAAGACTGCACTGCCCGTAACTGCATATTTGTCACATTCGACATTTTTGGCAATATCGAGTTAATACCGTGCAGGGCCATCAAATGATCAACACTTTCGATCCACTTACTGAAATCTGTGAGATTGTTCTAGAAAACTCGAAAAAATACTAAGTTGTTTTGTCACATTGGCAATTGTAACCGCATAACAGTCACATTGAGATTACACATGAACCTCGTTATGTATTAACAATGAAATTTCTATCAGAATTATTTTTTGACTATTCACCCATTATAAGCTGTACGAAATTTCAGCCTCAAATAAGCACTTTTGAATTCTTGGTATTTTTTAGAAATTCTAGTTACTTCCCATACTGCTATAAAACGCACACTTGGTACTCCATTAACTCAATGTCTATTTTTGTCGAATGTTCTGCCCATACTCGCATAACAGTCCCATTTATATATGAAATCCCATATAATATGGGACTGTTATGCGAGTATGGGCAGTGTTACAAATATACAGTTATGGGCAGTGCAAGCATGTTGAAAAAAATCGATACTACACCATTACCCCGAATGCCATTAACCCGAAGACCTTTACCCCGAATTCCAAAACCCCGCACAACCCATCACCCCGAATGACATTACCCCGAATTTCAATATCATGGGAAAATGTCATCATCATGTCAAGATAATTGTAAATTCGGGGAAATAGCATTCGGGGTGATGGACTTCGGGGTAATGGTACATTCGGGGCAATGGAATTCGGGGTGATGGCATTCAGAGAAATGGCATTCGGAGGAATGGGGTAGAATCTAGCATGTTTGGTAGATTATATCACAAAAAAGTTTGATAAAACATATTTTAAATTTCATGAAAACTTCAATAAAACCAGTGTTGGAACATTTCTGAGAACGGCTTCAGATTCAGCGACCCAACTTCTACTAGAGACACATAATTTTATCCTTGAGACACGCAAAAATGTCGCTGTGTTATTAGTTAGCTTCAGCGTTTACGATTTGTATGAACAATTTTCTTAAACTATGCATCAATTGCTTCGTATAGGTTTAGGCATTCCTCAAAATGAAATCAACTATCCATAGTTCCTTTAGTGAATGACCCTAAATATTGAATTGTGAACTGTGAATTTATGAAGACACAAATATTATATTAGGTCAAAAATATCGATCACATCCCCAGGGAATATCTGAAAACCCAGTGCTGTGCCGAAAATAACATGCATGCCACTCAGGAATTAATTGTGCGTTTCCCATTCTTGCGAGTAAACTCAAGGCAAGGTGCAGAGATATTTTTTTGTGCGAGACAAAATAAAGCACAATCTCTACTCTTTCAATCTCTTTCGTGAAAGCACACGAATTCACTCTAGAAAAATTTGAGCAAGGTATGAAAACGGATGAGCTTAATAACTGCTTTGCAAAACCTTATAGTTGTTGATCTTAATATATTTGATAAAGTCAGAAACCTAAAGTGGTGATGAATTATGTTCATCGTGTTTAAGAGTTTTGACAGTCACATACTAATGAAATGAATTCAAGTGCATTTTTTACGTGTGTGCGAAACGCAAAGAGCGAGAATGAGACAACTCGATACCACACAGCCCAAATTACATTGCGAGTCAGCACTGCCAGGGTGCACTGCAGAAAAATTACTCATGCACATCTCATTCGAATTCAGGGTGCTGTCTCGCAGCAGCGCGTGTAGCACCGAAAGAGAACTGATTTGAGTCGCACCCCATCCCTGCACATCGTACCAGATTGAGGTTCAATACAATCAATCATAAAAAAAAACTAAATTGTAAGTAATGATCTCATGAACTATAAATAACAACTAAGATGAAATAGAAAAAGTTCAGTAAATGTTTTTTTAGATCTATTGTAAAACATCTTGAAGAGATAACATAAGAAACATCTTATTTTTTCTTTTAATGATTTCTTGAGAAATTTTGGTTGTAATTACTGAACGAGTTCGAGAGAGAATGTCTGAAGAAATTTCCTAAAGAGGTGTTTTAAGGCAGAGCGTTAATGATTAATCATAAAGTTTATCATGATTAATGATTTATTATTATGATTTATTAAAAATGTTAAATTTTGCATTTCTGATATCGTGTGACAAAAACAATGATAGCTTATGCGCAAGGAAGTTTCAAATCCTACCAAGTACAGTATGGCTTTTCTTTGCATCCGCGGACGTTATCATAAGACTAAAAAATACCGTCAAATATTTCCTCCATGTAAGACAGTGCATTTTCTCAGTTGTAATTGATCCAAATCCGAAGACCCGGTTGGAAGGTTGTGAGTGGTATCATTCACATGAAGAACTGCTGTTTATAGGGACAGATCATCAAATTTCGACCAAGCACTAATTTTGTAGCCGTTCATAAGATTTTTGTATACTTTGTATGAAAATCCTAAAATTGGTACAAAATTTTTGAGATCGAAAATTAGTCCTTTTCTTCTAGTAGGTGGTATTTCTGTCAATAGCTCCTCGCTGTTTTTGTTTACATTCGATGTTTGCAATCCAACATCGTCTGCAAATATCCTTTGAATGTAACAGAGCGTTAAGTTAATCTTGATTAAACATTTGATATTTATAAACGATAAACCATGCTTGAAGCTTTTCAATTTGAATTGTTCTCTTCAATAAAAAGTAAAGCCATTGATTGTCATGTGCATTGCACATTCGTTGCATGTGTGCAAATGTAGCACTAAAAATTAAAATTTTCGAACCCCGGGGAAAGCCCTCCCTTCTCCGTAATGTTTTTTGTATGAAAATTTTCAAAATTTTGTTTAAGTCGTACCACATGAGCCTACAACCCTCCCCCTTCGAGAATTGCGTGATTTGTGGACGGTGCCTTAAGAAGATGCCATTTAATCTTTATTTTTATTAATAATCATTGATTAATGGTTAATCATGCAAAGGCTAATGATTAAGTTCCAGAAAGTATGCACAAAACGCCTTGAAGTATGCAAACAAACGGATTATTTTAACGATGATTTTTTCCCTTGATTAGCAATAAATCTGATATAAAAATCTTTTAAGCTTCGTTACAGCAAATTTATAATCTCAAACAGTTTTTACTGGAATCTAAATTCAGATCAAGGCAGAGCTCCTTAACCTCGACCAAACCGCGAGTTTTACGGTTCCCCAAAACTAACCTAGATAATAAGAAGCAAATATGATTTTATAAAATAAATCAAGAGAATCCGGCTCCGTAATGCCTAAGAGCGCTTGAGCCTGCTAAATAAATGATAAGATAAAAAAAAAATCAAGGCAGAGCGAAAATTCCTTTAAAATATTGTTTGAAAAATATTTTTCCAGTTTTTCATAAAAATCTCGTTAGTTTCCTACCAAATGTTCAAACTGATTTCGCCCAACATTTCTCCAGGTATTGAGTTGTTTAGTGATGAAATATTTGCAGTGTTTTGTAGCTTGTTCGAAAGATCACATTTTTTTTCTTAGTATACCACAATTTTATTGCGCTTCAATATCCTAATATTGATATTATAGATGATTAAATAAGCCCAGAAGTAAAATTTGCGGGGGGATGATTCAAAAGTGATTTTCATATTAATATCGAACGTGTTAATAAAATAGTTGAAGGGCACGGACAATTTTAAAAGTTTGGGTTCTGGTTCAAACTTTAACGTAGATTCAGTATGTATAAAAAAAACTGGATACCCCTAAACAAGCAAATTCTTCAGAATAATCATATATCTAATACTTCAATAATTCCCTTGCGAATGAATTGAACGACTTGGTTTGCAAAATTCATTAAGTTAAATATATGGAAAGCTACGTTTCAGAACTACCAATATAGTGCTTCACATTCACTTTGGAGGAATTATTGGAGTATGAATTAACAACTAATAGATTTTTAACACTTCATTTTACAAAAAAAAACTAAAAATCACTAGAAAGGCGAGCAAATACCATTTAACTTTTATATGTATAATAATAATATAACCACAAAATAAGCAGATGTTAATGTTTACCGGTGTTTGTTCGCTCTATTAATGATTTTCTGTACAGACTTCTTACTTTTATAAAGTGAAGTGTTGAAATTCAACCAGTTTGTTACCAATATTTTGAATACTTTCTCCGGGAACCCGACAAACCTTAACAACCCAGCATATGTTCAAATTTATCAATCACGCTTGAAACAACCGTTTAAAACTTGATAATTCGTGAATTATTAGTTGGATGTGTCGCAAGCTACGCTTCAAAAGGCCAATATAATAGCGTCGCCTGGTGCACAATTTCGAATCTCATAGCTTTTATAAGTCCTTGAGCTACTGAACAACTTTACCGAAGGCGCTATCTTTCTAAGTGGCTAGGATCCTGAGATAACCGCAAAACAAAAGTTTCATGCTCACTAGCGCCGCCTGGTGGCAAAATTTTGAATCTCATAGCTTTTAAAATGATAGCGCTTGAGGTACTGAACAACTTTGCCGAAGACGCCATCTTTCTAAGTGGTCAGGATCCTGAGATATCCGCAAAACAAAGTTTCGATGCTTGTATATACGATAAATGATAATTTAAAAAAGTATAGGGTGCCGGTACCAATGGATGTAATGTACCAGTAGATTGGACTATGGAATAAAACGTACATTTTTCGATAAAAACGACATGTGTTATTTTTGGTGGATAGATCGCCTCTAGTTTAGTCAATTTGCCAAATTTCAGCTTTTTATTCTATCAAAAAGTCATATAAATAATTAAGTTAACGCAAAAAATTTGCTCCCTTGCACCAATAGTCGCCGTCGTGTTCCAGTAGTGGATCAACGGATGGAGGCAGTTTTTAAAATTAATGTATAAAAATGAAGAAAAGTCCCAGAGATGATCTTTATGCTTCATTCGAAATTGCTGTTTCGAGGGAAAAATGTAAAACCCATGTAAAAATTTACCATTTTGTTCAAAATTCCTCGTATCATTCCCGAACGTCTACTACTGGAGCACTAGCGCAACTACTGGAACACGTGTACCAATAGTGGCTCAAGCGATTTTAGGCTCAAAACATAATGTTATGTTTTTCCCATATAGTAGAGATTGAAATCTTTCTGTTGACGCCAAAAGATCTCTGTTAAAGGCTTTTAGTTATTTTGTTATGATTTTTTAAAGCTTAGGTAGTCCACTAATGGCACCGGCACCCTAATTTTATTAATTATTAATTAAAATTGATGAAATGATGAAATTTGATGACTTCAGGCACGTGAGGGTTAATCATAAGCATTAATCATAATCACTAATCATACTGAGTTGAATTATCAATCATAATCATTAATTGAATTTAATCATTAATCATACTTTGGCTTAATCATCAAACACAATAATTAATCATGACTTCAAAAATTTTAATAATTGATCATGATAAAATTAAATTTAATCATTCATCACTTGATCAATCATTGCGTCCCGCTAATCATCAACGCTCTGTTGTAAGGAATCATTAGAAAAACTTGTAGACCGATTCATGAAGTTACTTTCTTATTTTTAGGGGAAAAAATCATAAATTATATCTTGGAAAAGTATTTACATTCAAAGACAATTTTCAGGAAGAATTCTTAGAGGAAATCCTGAAAAATCTTAAGAAAAGCAGTTGGAAGAATATTCAAAGAAACCCCTTGAGAGGTTTCTTACCGACTTTTCCTGACTGATTTTATTTTAAAATAACTAGTTAGTTCTGCTGGAAAGATGCTCAGAAGAATTCTTTAAGATATCATCGCAAATTCTTTGCAAATTATTGACGATTTATTTAATTGATTTCTGGCGAAATCATGAGTCGTAAATCAATTCTAAGAAATTAATTATGGTGCAATTTTTACCACATATAAACGCTGGTATAAAAATAATCTTCGTAACAAATTAGTTTATTTCCCATTTCCCTATTCCTTTTTGTCAATGGCTACTCGGGTGCCTGGAAAAACTATCATTGCATTCTACTCATTCATCGGAGCAATTTGATAATCATCTCATTTGTGATGATCATTTGCCTCTTTCGGAATGAAAACATAGAAAAAACACATCCATCGAATTGAATTTCTCTCTTCAGCAACTTGCATTACTATGGCTTGAAGAACGAGTTTTCAATATGAGATGATAAATTTGATAAATATAAAATATAACAGTACAAATGTGAAAATATTCTCCGTAATTATTTACTTATAAACCTACATTGTCTTTATACCTTTAAATCACCACTGAGAATGCCGAAAATATCACAAAACACTACTTTTATCGTAAGGATAGTAAGTAACATATGGGAAACTGAGTTTTCCAACTTTTTTCCCGAATTTTGAATCACTCTATTTCTACACTAATAGAGTTTAACGCAGGGCAGTTTTCCCAGCAGAAGGAAAGAGCAGCAAATCAAATCGTTTCCCAGTTCCGCGGGCGCCTTTCTCTGGTTTTCTGGTGATATTTTCCGTACCCTTTTGCGGCTGTATGAGCGCGCCATTTCGCACTAATTCGTTACAGACGCTTTGTGGGCTAGTTTTAAATCAAATTTAAGTGCAACCGCGTTGAAAGTTCAGCTCATTATCCTTTGGAGTCCTGAAAGAGAGGGAAGGAAAGGGAAGAAAAGGACTGCCGACAGAAAAGGATTTGGATTTTCAGCGCGTTTTCATGGCTAGTTTAAGTTCCCGGGTGCGTCGTCGTCATTGCCTGATTGTAACGCTTCTGCGGGGCAATAAAAAGTTTATGAGGCTTGAAATGAAGGCAGCAATTGTGGCAATTCAGTCTAGCGATGGATTCGGATTAGGGAGGTTCCAGCTGATGCGAATGGAACTTGTGGGTGGAACTTTTCCTATAGGTCATGGTTTCAAAGGGGTACACATAACTAAGTGAACAATGTTGCAGTCGTAGTAGATGTCGCTGTCATCTTTAGATTTATGGTTTGAGTTGATAATAAATAGTAGCTGTCCTAACTATAGAATTGTGTTCAAGTCCTTGGTCCACCAGCAATTACAAATGAGTGAATTCTTTTGAAATTTCTCTTAACCTTTTTCCAAGTATTTTCCAGGAACTTCTTCTAGTAAATTCAACCTATAATTCATCAAGATTTTTTTTTTCAAAAGCATGCATATAAAAAATAGAAATTATTACTACTGTCTTGTTATGGGATGCTGTGCAAAATATCCATCACAGACATCTCCAAAGATTCAATGATTTTATCATAAAAGTAATTACTTTCATATATTTCATCTTAAATTCTTCAAGAAATTATACTTAGAAGGTTATTTTCGCCAACGGGTCAGCAAATTCGAAAGCACGGGTCCTAGCACTGAGAAGTACAGTTTCATTACCATCAACGGAAAGAATTCGTGTAGTGACTCATTCACCTTACCTTAGCGTACCACTTAAGCACCGAATCAAATTCGACCACATCGAAGCCTAATGGAAACCGAAGGGGGAACTCGATTTGGCTGATGAATGAGGTCAAATCGTCTCTATCATCATGAGCTGAGTGCACCGCATAAAGTGATGGCAACATGCATAGGTATCCACGGAGGTTGTAGGACAAAAGGTCGAAGGACAGAAAGTCGAATGACAAAAGGTCGAAAAACAAAAGGTCGGATGGACAAAAGGTCGAAGGGACAAAAGGTCGAATGGACAAAAGGTCGAAGGGACAGATGGTCGAATGGACAAAAGGTCGAATGGACAAAAGGTCGAATGGAAAAAAAGGTCGAATGGTCAAAAGGTCGAATGGACAAAAGGTCGAGTGGACGAAAAGTCCAAATTGTACCGTTGGAAAGATTGTCGTACACTCAGTTGCCAACATTTTGACCACAAATTCCTCCCTTCTCATCTGAAGTTTTTCCTTCTTTTAAATGATAGCTGTTCTTTATGACTACCGTTTGTAGCAATAATTGGTAGAACGTCAGCTGTTATTATTTTAATACTCCAAAACATAGAGTAATTATTATTATCTTTATTTGATACATTTTCAATAGAGATTTGTCCTTCTTTTAAACATTGGCTGTTCTTTTGGAGTTACACATTATAGTGGTTTTATACTGTTGTAGATTCTTGTATCGACGATTATTCCTTCTTTTATACATCGGCTGTTCTTCATAGATTTCACTTTTACATCTAGCCTGAATTTTTTTTCACTTGAAATGTTGCCTTCTAATAAATAAAGGCTGATCTTCATGCTTTATAGGCATTTCAATTGAATTTCTAATAAAGGATTTCCTTCTTTTGAAGTTTTGTTTTAGGGCTATGTATTAGAGTTTTATCTGACTGTTGGTTTTGACTGATTTAAATTAGCTTCAGGGAAAAATAATCATCCTTTTTCTGGAATTAGGTCCCAACTAGGGTGGAGTCTGCTTCTCAGCTACTCTAGCATTTACTGAGAGCTTTTCTGATAATTTGATTATTTTTGCATTTGTGCAACATGCTTTTTATAAGGAGATGATCTGCAACCCGAACCGTTAGAAGATAATTCAAGGAATGCAGGTGTGATGTCGCACCACCGACGACCTGAAATCTACCCATACTCTGAATGGAGGTTTACAGAAAACACATACATTACTCTTGAACTCAGACTCATTTCTCTTCCGAACTACTTGATGGTTTTACTACGAAGAGAGGCTATTTCATATAGCACTTTAACATATGCAGCAGAAAAAGCCTAGTCGCCTTGAACATTGTTACAGGGAGCCAGCCAGCACCTCAATACACTTAGAGTTGCCAGGAGAACATAAATGAACTAATGAGCCTTCAACCAAACAGCCTTTCAACGCATCAGAATCGTAGTGTGCTGCGCTAGGTTCACGAAAATTCTAAAAGCGCGCGCTAGGGGAGATTCAACACATGCGCTGCTCGCCATCGGTATGCAAGTTGTTAAACAACTGCTCAGTAACGAAGAGTCTCAACAGCTATTTTTACCTTATTATGCAGGTGTCCAGTTGGTCTACATGATACGGTCGAAGATGCGCGATCCGGAAGCTACAATTTCGATTCTCGTGTTTAAAATTTCGTCTTCACATCAATTATTGTGCAGTTTGTGAACAACGCATGTGACGAAGCGCATGAGACGCATTGAGAAATTACCCTAAAAAAAGCGAGGAACACCAACATCGGTCTCAAAATGTACAGTGCACGGGTGAGCATGTCTCTTGCACATAAGGCTACAGCAAGTACACAGCAGTAACTCTGGATGCTCTACGACCTGAAAAGTCTAACAACATTTCACCCCGATAAGATCGTTGACCAGCTGAAATTAAACCTCCCTCAGTATGGTCTTTCTGCAAATATGCGCGTTTTCGTCTCGTCTATCTTAGCTGTAGCGCTTGTGATTACTTTTTTTTTATCTAAAGAGTATGGCCTTTTGTTTTTCCTAAATTTTTGTCCATTCGACCTTTTGTCCCTTCGACCTTTTGTCCATTCGACCTTTTGTCATTCGACCTTTTGTCATTCGACCTTTTGTCCTTCGACCTTTTGTCATAGATTCATCCACGGACGGATATTGCATCACTCAGCGGAATATTGATAAGCGAAGATGCACAACGATATATGTAGGAGGATACTTCCGTGGTCATGTGGAGACTGCTTCGAGACCTCATAGCTGATGGCAGGAAGAAAATCCTCTCACTCGCCAGTAATATCCCGTCGTGCATAATTGATAGGGTAACTCGGTGTAATACGCCCCAACGGGGCAATACGCCCCTCTTCATTTTCACGGGATCGAGGCTTCTTTTGTACGTATTTATGGACACATATCTTAAATATTTGCGAAAAAATGATGTTGCACATATATGTTCTTTGAGAAGTAGAAACAATCAATAGAAATTCTAAAAATATCGAAAATCAGGTTTTTGGTGTAAAATTATGCGTCCGATAAGCAAGCCTTGCCGTAAATGAAGCCCCTCCTTTACTATTGTACTTAATACAAAAACTTTTACCGGAAGAAGACTGCTAATGGACCCTTTTAAGATTAGCAGGTGGTGGAATTCTCCTTGGAAACGTTTCTACAACGCTGTGAAATTTTTTTCTATGAGAAGGGCATATTGCCCTGGTTGTTTTGAAACGTAAACATTGGGACCGTTAACAAAAAAACATCTTGTACACTTTTTTGAAGCAACCTGGAAAGAGAGAGTTGTGTGCAGAGCATGGCCAACTTTATAAGCAACACATTGACATAGGAAACTTTAGAAATGATGCATTTGCTACTGCGATAGAGCAGTTTTTCCTTAAGGGGGGGCGTATTACACCTTTTTACCTTACTTCCTCTTGGCTTCCCATTACATCAAAGGCCAGTTAGCAGCAATACAGCCTCCACGGGCAACGCTTCATACCTGCATCATCGATTGATGGCTCACGCGGCGCGGTGGGCGTTTGATTGCTTAGACCAGGGGGTTTCAGACATTCTGACTTGCGGAGCACTTTTTCAAATTGAGTTGTTGAGTAGGCCACTTGTTCTTAATCGCGACTCCGTTTGAAACATTGGATTTTCGACACGTGTAGAATCAATGCAATTTATAACAATTAATTATAGGCTTAAACATGTTTTTATTCAGTACACTGTTTTATTTCAGGCTAAGGCTGGTCATACGTACCATTTTTATCGCAACAGTGCCGTTTTTAAGACATTGACCTTGTCTTCAAAGTTTAATTCAAAGTTTAATGCATATTTCACCATGATTATATAATATCTTCGAGCTGTTTAGTGGGAGTAAATGAATGAATTTAATACTACAGTATGGCCCATAAAAAATGCGAAAATCGTCATATCATGTTTTATGGTAGTTTTTGCATAGAAAATGTGAATGAAACATAAATATGATTCATTACTTGTATTGTTTAATCTATTTAGACTCAGTTTTCGCTTTGGACATGATTTTTATCTGTTACTTTCACCTTACCAGAGAGGAATTGGAAGCATACCTTCAAATTTTATCATGCGGACGTCGAGGTCAATATCTGTGTGATGAAAGCTTCCAAAACATCAACGATGGCGTGAGATTCTTCACAGGCCTTGTCTCCAGCATACGCCCATATCAAATGAAAGAATCGGTTCATACCTGGATAATTGGAGACATAAACATATTTTCGAAAAAACGGCTCATTTTGAAGAGCTTCGATTGAGCCTTCATATAAGTGTGATAAGCGGCTCCGTTTTGCTTAAAACCTATGAGCTAGTATTGATATAAGTTGTCTCTAACCGAAGGAACAAATTTCTCCTCAAAAATCTGTTATAGGCCTCCGTATTTAGTTTTTATTCAACTTTAACAAAAATAATGGCATATCAAACCTATAAGACGCAAATGCCCTCAAAACTATGACCCTGGCCAAATATTTTATTGTGATCATGAAAAACACGTTCTCTAAGAACTCCTCCATCCTCTGATACCAAACAAACTAAAATTTTCAACAATAAAGTGTGGTTTTTGAAGATGGAAAGTTTATCACCATATATGACAATCAGACGCTGTTTCTAGCTTTGGGCGGAAAACCCCTTTGAACTTATTTGTTTTATTACATTATTTAGGACAGTAAGAAAAATATGACAAAAATTGTCCTGGATAGCGAAGTTGTGTCAGAATATACTAAAATAAACAGAAATTACAATCACTATCAAAAATAATGAAAATAACGCTTGTGGATGCTATATTCACGTTCAAATAATTTTCGAATTTTTTTCTGGGCCATACTGTATACTATTTAATTCCACTGGAGTTTTTCTACTCTAATGGAATTCAGCATCTGTGGAATTTACTTGGGATGTCACGGAGCACCAAGTGCTCCGGGAAGCACGATCTGAAAATCGCTGGCGTATGCACTGAGTGACGAAGGGAGGTTTCACTGTTTGTGTTTCGATCTATTTCCCTTGATTGCCCCGACGACAGATGCCGTCAAATGGCAAGCGACAGTTGCTCCGTACAGCCATCGTGCATTACCCACTCCAAGTAACTTAGAACTAATTAAGCGGCGGTGACCATGCGAACACTACACGCCACCACAGCTCGCAGCATATTAAGCAATCAGTCCATGGTCAACGGATGTGTCTTCAGATCACGTGTGCCATTGAGTAGACCGGAAGCTCTCTGGGTTTTGGGGTCAGTCAACAGGTTTCGCACGGAAGCGCTTTCTCTTTCGGATTCAGTCAAGAATATGTAAGAATTAGCACTTATCGTCAGAATTAAATCGATGATTCTTTCGCAGATTTTTCAAACAATTTCTGTCAACATAGCTTGAAGAACTAGCAATTTTTCTAAAGACACCTTCAGAAATTACTCCAGAAATTTCCTCAAATACTACGACGTTCCCAGTAATTACTCCAGGCATCCCTTTAGGGTTTTCTGAAGTAATTCTTCCATAAATTTCGTAGTGTATTTTTACCGTAATTCTTGGAATTTCTCCATAAATCCATCTTCCGTTGAGATTTCAACCAAAAACTTATCTGATACCTCAAAGAACTGAGCTTAGCTTAGCTTAGATTGTGATAAGATCCTCGCTATGAAAACTAGAGCCACAAAAGTATTTAAAAAGACGCGGTCAAATACTAAGTGGATCTTTAGATTGGACTCTTTCCAGAACAGCCGAAAATTAATTACCCAAAACTTCATAAATAAATTTCAACAACTTAATGTTTTGTTAATGGATCGGAAAGAAACTTAACACGTCTTTACGTAGTGAGTGTTGGATAGGACTGAGTCTTTATTATGTTCCGTGTTGCCAGACTGACATTATAAATTCAAGGTTGTAAAATACAAGGTGATAATGTAACATCTCCCTTTTTCAAATAAGAATAAAGAACAATTAATGGATTAACACATTTGATAGTCTTTGAACCACCTCGGCTCTCGTGTTGTACGTCTCGGGCGGTCATGAGCCGTTGAAGATGCTGTAATCTCCGATGTGGGTGTGAACGTCTCGTTAGCAGTGTCGTTTTCTTCAGCCTTCAGCTTTTTTCCGGGTGATGCTTGCGGTTCTGGAAGGTGTGTTTGCTCGATAGAACGGCTTGTTCCCGCTGGCTTGATCATGACGTTATCTCTCCGACACTTCTGCCCTTGTATGTCCACAATCGTAGACCGATCTTTGAATGCGCTGTGAACGATTCCCTTATCCCAGCGGTCATCTGACGGTTTCCTCTTTACGAATACTGGCTGTCCAACTTCTAAAGTTGGCAGATTTCGAGCTGTACGATCGTAGTAGTACTTGGTGCGTTGTCGATTATACTTTATCTGTTCTTTCACACCTTCTTGCACTTTGGGTTCAATTTTCCTTCTGCCATGGGAATATTGAACCGTGTTCGACGGTTGAACACTCGCTGTGCTGGAGAGCTTCCACAATTCTTCGGTACATTACGCCATTGTTGTAGGGTAAAAGCACCGGTTTTGGCCAGCCTAAGGGAAAATGTCAATAAAAATAAAATGGGAAGGCGTATTTATACTACACATATGTCAATTGCAAGCTTTCAATCCATTTTATGTGTGTAAAATATCAAAACTGAGCTAAAATCATTTTTTTCGCTTTGAAAATCCCGTTGGTCAATATAGGCCAATAGAACCAGTTTCGGCCAGAGATTTAACTTCGGTTCCTAAATTGGCCAATTGCATTGATTTCTCATGAGAGTGGCCAAATTAGGAGTGCCCTGGCGAAATTAGGTGTATGGGAGTTAAAATTATAAGGAAAATGAATTGTTTTTCTTATGTTTTGAATCAATTTGGACGAGTAAATGAATGTAGCTCTATCATATGAATGTGATCTACTGAACACAAAAGGTTTCATGCTGATTGGCTATGTAAAATGGTGTATAATCCACTATGGCTACAACTGGCGCATGGCCAAAACCGGTGCTTCTACCCTAGTGATTGCCAGAAATCACTTTTCGTTTCGGAAGATTTTTTTATCAAACGTTTGACAATTTTTACCGCAGACTCTGCTTTTCCATTCCCTTGCTGGTGATAAGGTGCTGACATAGTGTGTCTGAACTCCCATCTCTCAGCGAAATTCCGAAATTCTTCGCTGACGAATTGGGGACCTCCATCCGTCGTCACGTGGGGCCCAGATAGCCGTAGCGGTAAACGCGCAGCTATTCAGCAAGACCATGCTGAGGGTCGTGGGTTCGAATCCCGCTGGTCAAGGATCTTTTCGTAAAGGAAATTTTCTCGATTCCCAGGGCATAGAGTATCTTCGTACCTGCCACACGATATACACATGCAAAAATGGTCAATCGGCAAAGAAAGCTCTCAGTTAATAACTGTGGAAGTGCTCATAAGAACACTAATCTGAGAAGCAGGCTCTGTCCCAGTGGGGACGTAACGCCAGAAAGAAGAAGAAGATCCGTCGTCACGTACATTGGCGTACCATACCGAGCAAAATTCTTACAACATTTCTGCACAATGGTACTTGCAGTTGCATCTCGCTGCAACTCGTCGACTTCGATGAAATCCGAGAAATGGTCCACTGTGATTAAGTACACTTTCTTCTTGCCCGCAAACTGTACTTCACAAAGATCCAAACTAACTTTTTGGAATGGATAGCATGGAATCTGATAAGTTTGCATTGGCTGGTTTTGTTGATTTGGCGAATACTTGAGGCAAATGTCACAATTCTGAACACATTCCCTTATGTCACGATTGATTCCTGGCCAGAAAACTGTGTCCCGAGCTAGTTTCGTTGTAGCTTCAATGCCGGAATGAGAAGCATGTAGACGTTTCAGAATTTCCGGTCTGGACAATCCCATTTTGTGTGCTCAAATCCGCTCTGTGTTTCCAAAATGCCCGTACGCGATCCGGAACGTTCTCGACCCTAATGGGCCGTCCTTCAATGATCCATTGGATATCCAATAGACTGATGCAAATTTTGAAGTTTTTGCTCCCCTATGCTTAAACGGTGTCAATTATGATGAAAATTATACTCCCAAAATTTGAAGTGATTTGGAAGAAATTTGGTTGTGCACAGGCCATTTGAAGTTTCTATGGAAATTACTATGGAAAAGACAAACCTTTTGTGTTCAGTCCTCTAATCGCTCGTAATAATAATTTATGGAAAAGTGAACAAACTCTACTCATGTCAAATCTTCCCAGCTACAACTTTACCGAAGACCACATTTTGATTAGACGTAAGGATAATTTGTTATTATTGATAACAAAGTCTAAATCATGCTGAGATGATCATTCAATTACTTTCAGAGCAACACTGCTGTTTTGCTGTAGAACATAGTAGTCTGGATTACTTTGATCTATTCTACCCGCCAGGAGCACCACTGTTGCCTGCCGACAGGATAGGGGATAGGGGCATAGGGGAGCCAATATTTCAAAATTTGCATCACTCTAATATCCAAGTCCTTAGAAGATTCTTTGCGTATTTGATCCAGCCTGTAATCCGAAACAGGAACGTAGTCCATCACGTTTATATGCTCCAACTCTGTCAGGGTGAAGTCCATATCCGTAGTGTATATGTCGTAAATGTCTTGATTCGTATTATCTCCATCGGCGAGAGCTGCCCTCGACAGCATGTCTGCTATAATCACTTCGTTCCTGGGCTTGAACTGCAAAGTGACCTTGTATCTTTGTAGTTCAAGCAGCATTCGCTGCAATCGCATTGGGGCGTCAGTTAACGGTCGCTTGAAAATTCTCACCAGCGGTTGATGGTCCGTTTGAACAGTTACTTGTTTTCCAACAATGTAGAATTCGAACTTCCGACAAGCATACAATATCGCTAGCATCTCCTTCTCGATTTGCGCATATCGTCTCTCAGTCGGTGAGAGCGACTTCGAGCTGTAACACACTGGTTGACCATCTTGTAAGAGCACAGCTCCTAACCCAACACTGCTGTTGTCGCACTGTATGGTTACGTCTTTCGTAGCGTCGAAGTATTTTAGTACCGGGGCTTTCGTCACTAGCGACTTCAAATTTTTGAATGCTTCTCGATGTTCCGATTCCCATTTCCATGGCTCATTTTTCTTCGTCAGACGTCTCAAAGATTCAGCAACTGTAGCTAGCTGTGGCAGGTAACTCGTTAAATATGTTACCATTCCCAAGAAACGAAGAAGTGCAGCCTCATCATTTGGCTCTTCCATTGCCGTAATACTGCGAATCTTGTCGTGATCTGGTTTTACACCATCGGATGTGAGTACGTGACCGAAAAACTTAACTGTTTGCTGGCATAAACGAATTTTATCTTTGTTTAGCTTGACATTTTTCGCCACCATTATCTCCATAAAGGATTGCAGGTTTTGGTTGTGGTCGGCCATGGCCTCCTCGACGGTTGCTCCACAGCCAAAAATAAGGATGTCGTCAGCCAACGCACGCACGCCTTTCAAACCATGGACTGCTTCGTGCAATTTCCGTTGGAAAATTTCCGGTGCCGGTGAGATTCCAAAAGGCATTCTTAACCATCGATAGCGCCCTGATGGAGTCCAGAAGGTGGTGAGCTTGGAGCTTTCGTCGTCCAATTTTACTTGCCAAAAACCAGATTTAGCATCAACAGTGCTGAAAATTTTTGCGTTTGCAAGTTCTGGTAATAGCTCATTTATTGTTGGGATTGGATAATGCGGCCTTTTGAGTGCATTATTCAATAAAATTGGATCAATACAAATTCGAACTTTATCATTTCGCCTGAGGGGTAATGCACAAATTATGTCACACTCCAAGGGGGGGAGGGGGTCAAACGAAGCGTGACAAGCCTTACAAAATTTTCAGAAGACTCATACAAAAAGTGTGACAAAGGGGGGGGAGGGGGTCGAAAAAGTTGAAATTTAGCGTGACATAATTTGTGTACCATCCCTAACTAGTACAAGGTTACTCACCCAATCGGTGGGCTCATTCACCCTGGCGACAATCTGCATTCTTTCCATTTCGTCCAGTTGCTGTTTTAGCTCGTCCCTCAGCGTAATTGGAATGCGGCGAGCGGTCTGCACAGTTGGCTGAATGGACGGGTCTACATCAAGATGTACGTCTCCCTCGAGTCTACCTAATCCTTCAAATACTGTTGGAAATCGGGATATGATGTTTCTGGCTTCCGCTTGTTGTTGACCACTCACTGTCATGCAAAGCTTGATTAACTGCAACTTCAGGCACGTATGCTTGGAGAGTATCGGCATTTGAGACAACGGTACTACGTTGAACACTGCTTTGTATTGCTTTCCTTTATGGCGAACATCGACGATTGTTCTTCCAACCGTACTAATCGAAGAGCCTCCAAATCCCTTCAGGACAACCTGACTTTTATCCAGTGCAACTGATTTCACGTTTAGAATTTCCAGCAGCGACGGTAAGCCTACTACGTTGCAAGTGGCTCCGGTATCTCCAAAATACATTTGACTTGTTTCGGTTTACTATGCCTGTCCTCGAATGTTAGTTCGGCTTTTAGGAGACTAGCGTGTTCTTGTTCCACACTGTACAGATACTCGATTGAATCAACCGCTTCTTTCAAATCTTCTTCCAAACTGCTCTCTTCGGATTCTTCTTCGTCAATAGTGTGAACTTTCTTATTGAACCACCCACTTGTCTTCTTCTTGCCCCGCAGATCGGTTTTCTTCTTCCTTTCAAGATCTTCTCGTTTCTTCCAGCACATTACTTCATAGTGATTCCGCTGCTTGCAATAGTGACATTCACTGCCTTGTGCGGGACAATCTGCCAAGCTTTTGTGGTATTCGTTTCCGCAGTGAGAGCACAGTTTCGATTTATTTCTTCTTTTATACACTTTATTCACAACGTGTTCTTCTTCTACCCACTTATTCTTCTCCAGCTCCATTCTTGTTGCTTCCTCCGACATACACTGATCGATCACCTGTTTTGCTGTTAGTTCTGGTTTGTCAATGAACGATTTCTTCAGTCGGGTATCACTCAAACCAGCAACGATTATGTCACGAAGCATTTCTTCTTCCATTTCTCCCCAGTTACAATCTTTGACGAGTGCTCTGGCTCGATTGATGAATTGCGACATTGTTTCGCCCTCACAAACATCACTAGCCCCTTGCTGTTTACATTGCAAAAACTCATAGCGAGCAAGTTTGACGTTTCTTTTGGGCACCATATATTTTCTCAAAGACTCCAAACACGCAACCACTGTGTTCGTTTCTGCTGGCTCCAGCGGCCAGTTCTTGAAAATATTTCTGGCTTCTAATCCAAGCGCCCCTTTGAAAGTGGCTATTTTCACTCTTTCTTCTCGATTCTCGAGACCAGACGTGATCAAATAGATTTCAAATTCTTCTATGAAATCCTCTACATGTTGACGCACATTTCCAGACAAAGATAGTGGTGCGAGAAATGGTATACTACTATTTATCACTTTAGTTACAGCGGCACTAGCTGCGGCCACTGCGATGGCGCTTGGTGAGGTTACGTTCAAGTTTACACCGACGGCTCCGGCATTGTCTTCGTTCTCGGAAGCCATTTTGCTACGGAATATTTTTTTTACGGTTTTCTTCACGGTTATCGCTATTACGACATAACTTTTACCGGATGATTGCACTAAACCGTATGCACGCGTGAGTCTCAATCTTTTTACTTAGCTTTTCTGACATTATGTTTTGTTAATGGATCGGAAAGAAACTTAACACGTCTTTACGTAGTGAGTGTTGGATAGGACTGAGTCTTTATTATGTTCCGTGTTGCCAGACTGATATTATAAATTCAAGGTTGTAAAATACAAGGTGATAATGTAACACTTAAGAAACATTAAAAAGAAGACAAAAAAGCAGAGTGAACCTAAAATTATTCGTTGATCACCCAGTAGCCAGAATAATAGATTTGCTGATACAATAACAATTGATGCATATGATAGATATTGCATGGCTCTTTTATGGATGTACAAGTATTAGACATTCTTTTTGGGGTATTTTATTTGAAGTATTATGATTGATTAATACACAATTCAACGTTAGTATACCGTTCAATACAAATGTTCAAATTTCATATTCCAAAAAATATTGGTCTCGAGGGGGCGAAAATCAAAAGGTTTGGAAGAAGTTTGTTGGAATTTTTTTGAATAATTGCAGCTTAAATAAAATTCAGAAAAACTTCTGAATTCCTGTCGTAAAAGTCAAGAATTAAACTGTAGAGTTTCAGAAACTTGTTGACAAAGTACCTCGCAGAAAAGTTTGTAGGATGTACTACAAAAATTCTTGTTCTTTTCACATCGTCTTTAATAAAAGAAAATGATTGGTGTTAAAACGAGTGGAATTTTTACTGAAACTATTTGTAACTAAAATCTTTGATAATATTTTGTATGAACTCCTATGATTCATAATACTATGGTGAACATATTGATGTAGAAAGAACCCATTTTTCCAACCTTTAGAAATTCCAAACAAACTTCTTCGATTATTTTGTAGTGCTATAGAAGTTTAACGCGAAAATATTGCCGTTTTTTAAGAACACTGCCGAAGATGTATTGTGGTAAAATTCGTAATGTGAGATTTTAATGAACCTTAGGGGCAACTTTTGCATTGCTTTGAAAATTTGTTAAGGAATTCCTGATGGACTTTCAGAAATTATAAACCACACGTATAAGAATTCTGTATTTTGCGAAACTCACATAATTTACCTTTGTTAGATTCTTAAAAATGTTGTTTTTGGAGTATTGAAAGATTTTTGTACAAAGTTCCTTAAAGCATCATGCGAAGAAAGAAGAAACAACAAAATGTTGAAGCAGGCAGAACAATAGATGGGCAATGGTACAATGAAAGACTTCTAGTCTTCAAGAATTCTGCCAGAAAGCGTCTAGAAATTCAGCTTTCGTATCACGTAAAAATTCAAACCAAGAATATGGATTATGATAATAATACGTAAAATTATTTATAAAGAAGTTTTTCAAGGAAGCTCAATGTAAATCTCTCTATGAATGTTTCAATAAACACATTCCCTTTAACAGTTATTTTGCTACATGTGTCTCTACATTTTTTTTTTCCATTATTTTAATTTCAGAAGCAAATGTTTTCAACAAATTTCCCCTGAAGATTCGAATGCAAAAGACATTCCAAAAACAATTTTCTTCCCAATCTTGAAGCAAAATTTGTAGAAAAAAAAACGTTGATGAATTTTTGACGCAATTTGTGATGTTTTTTGGAAACATTTCTTAAGGACTCTTATTAATGTATTCGAATCCTCTGAGCAGAATCTCAATAGAGAAACTTAAAAGTAGATGGAGCACCTTGTACCTTTGAATTCCGCCCCTAAATGCTTATCTTTGACAGATACGCGTATTTCGACTACCACTTACAGTCTTCTTCAGTGGTAACTGACACTAGTGGACTAAATAGTGGATACGACTAACTGACACTGAAGCTTTAGAACATTTGGTCGAATGACGTTTGGTCGAATGACATTTGGTCGAAAGTACATTTGGTCGAAGGGACATTTGGTCGAATTAACGTTTGGTCGAATTACCTTAAAACATTATTTTGTATTAAATATTTTTTGTTTCAACAGAACAGTTTATTTTGGGCAAACATACTTTTCAATAGAAGTCAATGACGAATCTATCTATGTTTTTTACCTACGCTTTATAGCGTGGTTAGCATGCATGTATAAATATCTATATAGGATTAATTATTCTTGTACATGTACTCATTTTTCATCCAATTTTGAATCGAAGATAATTGTTCCTAGTACTCATTGTTGAACGTTGGAAACATAATTCTTTACTCTTTCAAAATGTCATCAATATTTACAAAAAAATCTCTTCAATATCTTCATTGCTCAGTTATTGTAATATTAAACATGGTTGAACTAATTATTCTTTTAAAATATAATCGTTCTTCATATATATTTGTTGATCTTTATCCTATGACAACTTCGAGTGTAAGTGCTCGGATGCTTTATTACGTATCAAGTTTTACAGCGTACGACCGTGGTAAGAATTTGGAATGCGAGAACCAGGCCTGAATCGGTTGAGCATGATCACGTTGAATTGAAGAGGACGAGTTGGCCATCAACATGGCTTTTAGGAAACGATTTTGACGGAGTCCATCGAAAGTTCCGCCTGTAGGATACGTTTCCTACTCATGAAAAAATAACTCTATGATTGTTACTTCCAGCTAAATCACTTTCCTTGGGCAAACACGTGGGCTTGATAGCGGAGTTGATGACTTCTATCGATAATAAGTTGATTATTAATTAAATCGGAAGTAATCAAACAAGATAATTGTGTTTAACCCATGTATCGCGTGAGGTGAGACGAGTCGACTTGGGTGATGAAAGTTCACATGCTTCTATTTGAGATCAGCTCGTCGCGATTCATTCGAGTCGCAGAATAAGCCTGGATGAGAAAAATGACATCAAGTAACGTCAAAAATATCGATTTTGTGAATCTGAAAGATCCACTGGAATCCCAAAGTATCGCTCGTCGCTTATTAAAAGCTTGAAGTTTATTCAATAAATAGCAGTAAACCAATGCAGATTTCCTGCATTCTATCACGTTGTTCTTGCATCTGCAACCTCTAGTAATAGCTCCAACCATGCATGCTTTCCGCTCTTTTAATCTCAATCGCTGTGTATTAATGTCAAAATATCACTCGGTAAAATAATCTGAAAAATTCGACCAAATTTTCGACTAAATTTCCTCTGGACCAAATATCATATGCTTCTTGAAGCAATTAAATCAGAGATGCATTTTAAACTGAACGCGAGCCAAAAGTGAACTAAACGCGTTCTAATTTTGCACGAGAACCTAGTAGACATTGAACTCTCGTGCAAGATTCTGCACTTGCTCATGAACGGCCCGATCTTTTCAAAATGCACATTAAAGTTAAAACCTGACAAAAACTACATCAGAACATATCGAACTCCTATCATTACAAATATATAGAACCTAAAATGTTCCTAACTTCTTTGCAAAACTTCCGCATTCAAATATGTCGTGTGTCTGCCATGACCACAGTTTTCATTTCGCGTTCAATTTTCAGCTCGCACGGGTTCAAATTTTTGAACTGCTCAATGTTCAAGCCTCCTTGATCTCTCGTTCAATGGTTTGAACTGGAACGCAAACTGAACGCGTTCAAATGCAGCACTGAATTAAATTATTTTCGACCAAACGTCCATTCGACCAAATGTACTTTCGACTAAATGTCATTCGACGAAATGTCAGAGATTCGTCAAAGATAAGCATTTAGGGGCGAAATCATAAGGCAGAATCAATGATTTGTTTTGAAGAATTGTGAGGGAGAACTGATCTTTTTAAAGATTAAGTAACATTTTAGGTAAATCTGGAATCAATTTGCTAGTAAAAAGTAGACACATAGAAGAAAAAGATGTCCCCAGGAAGAATTCGCTTTGAAAGTATGAACAAGTCCCACAATATTATTTGACTAATTTCCAAGAGATTTGCAAATGTTCAATATTCCTTGAAGAATTTGATTATACTTAAATTCTATAAAGAATATCGAAAAGTTGTTTAAAAAATTATGTTACAAATATGTTGGAAACTAATCAAATAATTTGTGCATTTTTTGTTTTGTAAAATATGGTTTAAGAAAAAAATTATTCATTCGAAAATACTTAAATAATTAAATCAATATCAAAGAGAGAATTTATTGCTGGAATAAAACACTATGGTCGATTTTGTTACATTTTTCACACCAGGTTAAAGTTCTGCCATTCATCTGAAGAAAACTTGGCTATGCCGAAATTCTTTGAAAGTTAATCCTTATTTTTTCGTAAAAACTCCCGCTATGTATTGTCTAAGAAATTCCTTTAGTAATTTTGTCTATTTTCAATCAAATCCATGAACATCTGCTTGCCCACAAAGGCGCATGCAACAGATTTATCGGATTAAACACTACTCACAAACCCAACATTCATACTGTTTTTACGATAAAGATGTGTGTGAACATATTTCACTAATTTGAAATATGAGCATGAAATGAACTCATTAACTAATAATCCATCGTCGACAGGGCAGCTTTATTTTTTGAACATTCCCAAAAAGTCTATACTTTTGAAGGAATCTCTGCAAGAATTCCTGTAACATTTCATGAAGTTATTCTTTGTGCTTTTGAGGACCATTTTGCAGGAATGTCAAGATAAATATTTGGAAATTCTTTGTGAAAAAATTGGAGAAATTTGATTAAAAGAAACTGCAGGAATTTATAGATAAATTTCTAAAATAAAAAAAAGTCCAGTTCGCTTATTTATTCATCAACGAAGGGAGGGAGGCATATTTGTATTATTATCAAGTTTCGATCGCTACTGAAATTCAAATTTACAGTACAAATTATTTAAATAATTATTGATAACTCAGCATTTTTGACTTTGTTAAAATATTACAAAAGTCGTTGTAATTTTCTTAATTCAAAATTTGCGTATCGACATCGACATAGGGATTATCTTTTATAAATAATGGATTTTCATCTCTTTTTTTAATAACATATTTGTGCCATAATATTTACATTAGTTTATTCATTAAAATAAATTTCCGCTTCAAGCTAAAGCATTCGTCATCACAATAAACTTAACACAAGCCCCGAACCCCCGATTAACTCCTTAATTTAGCTTTTCGATGACCATACTCGTTGTCGATTTGAACTTGAGAAAGAAAGGCGACTCCTGTTCGGGCAGAAACGTGGACGGACGCAGCTGATAGACTCCTGCCGGGATGCTCTCCAGGTCCAGCACGCAAAACCCGGACCGATAGCTGCCGGTGCTTTGCGATATGAAGGGCGCAGTCACTTCCGGGTCTTCCAGCGAGACCACACTCAATTCCAGTCCCACTTGGTAAACTTTGGGGCCGCGAAGCTCGACCACCAGCTGGCTGGTGTCTTTGGGACCAACGTGCAACCGATAGAGCGGATTGTTCTTGTAGGTGGCCGGGTGATTGGGGCAACCGCCGGCCGTGCGGCCCTTCCATTCTCCGTTGATCTGTGTAGAATTAGAACACGTGTTAATGGTTACCAATGCTTAGGGAAGTTTAGTAACATTCTTACGTTCTCGACCGTCTGGAAATTACTGTCGATTTTCTTCAGTTCGAACTTATCCCGACAGTATGCTCGTAACGTGTAATAAATTGTAGCCGTTTTCTCATACTGTGATATCACGAGAGTGTACTTCCGAATCGAACTCGGATCCAGGCGGATTTTGCAGAGGTAATGCGGACTGTTGATTCGGACTCCATCGATGTACGGAGGCGGATCGGCTGCAATGGATGGGATGATTTTGAGTTTGAAGTAACTCAAATTAATGAAGAATAATTCTAGCTGACATCAACTTTTTTTTTTCGCTGCTCGGTAGAATATGTCGAAACTAGAGGAGAAGCGTTTTTGTCAAGATATAGATGGAAAAATGACCAGCTACATCCTTTCTCGTATGGAGAAGTTTCAAATGTATTTCAAAAATATGTACTTTTTCGCAAACTGCTTAGCTGGTTGGCTTACGACCAATCCAGGGTCCACCAATTCAAGTTATATAAAGTACCTACTACTCTAGTTTTGACGTATTCTAGCAAACATCGACAAAACAATTGAATTTTAATGATATGGTTTCAGCGAGAATTACTCAAACGAAACTTACAAGGATAATAGACACGTTTTCCGTTGTTCTTGTAGACTAATACTGTAATATACTCTCGATTCTCTCTGAAATCCTCAATCGATGTGATGTGTCTCGTCAGCAGAATCCAAACTGACCCCTTCCCAGCTGGCACGGTCAAACTGAACTGTGGATTGTCTCCCACATTGTAGGCGTCCTTCGTAGGTCCAACACCGGCATTCCACGACTGATGGATGCAATAAGTGTACTGAAACAGTGCCGGATCCCAGTTCAAATAGAACACGTCGAAGAAGTTCAAAATCGAGTTGTAGTCGATCCAGAACACTCCATTGTCGTAGTTTGCGGCCAGTTTGGGGTCATAGTTTAACTGTTGCTGCAGTTCTGGTGTCCAGTGAACAGCATCCAGCTCAGAGTAGTTTCCCCGCCAGCGCAAATGAGACCAAGGATTCTTCAGCTGAAGCAGCATTACGCCGTCAATTTCCTGCATATCCAAAACGGCATAGGCATGGGTCGAAACCAGCCCTGTTCGTTCGGCTTCCGCGTCGGATAGTTCACCTGTGGCCACAGTAACCAGACATCTCCCGGCACTGAGACCTTCCCTAAGTCGATTGAAGACAGCATCGGCATTGAAGTCCGGATCCTTCGTTCTTATTGAAGCCCTTTCAGGAATCCAACCTGTTAGGGCGTGAAGATCGATGTTCTGGAAAAAATAAAATTCATAGGTAAATCCTTAGAGGAGACTGGGTAGACTTGATCCCCGGGAAGACTTGATCCCATCCTATTTTTTCAGACTCGAAAACAGCTTCATTCCAAGTAATTTTAAACAAAATTTTGTCAATACTGAAGACAACGTCAGAACAGAAAGTTCATCAGATGGCCTAAATCAAATAATACTTTCAAGCAGTTAGTTCATATTAACTCAAGTAAAATTCTACAAAGATCTTTTGAATGGCTTTGAAAATTTGCAATAATTTGTTTCAAGTTTGAAGATTGAGGGTTCAAGTAAGAATCAAGCAAATTCCAAAACTAAAAAAGCCGTTTTCTTCAGAATAGACAACAAAACCACAAAAATGGAAAAGTCCGTTTCTTCATCTTATCAATTATAAAAACGGACGTTCCTGTTGTTTGTGATCTTAGGGCTAATCATTTTCATTTTTTCATTTTGCAGCGTTTGGTGGGGCAATGAGAGCGCAAGTCAGTCCAAAGCTGGGGGCAGGGATAGGTAATGGCCGTAATAGTCTATGCGGACCACTTGAACACCATCGGAAATGATAGGAAGGGTTGGGGTAGGGTATAGGAAATTGGAGAAGACTTGACACAGTAATGCGATTAATGCTGCAAAATGTAAATGTGCTGAGACCAATTTAATTTAAGTTTTGAAGTTTGGTTTGATTCATTAAAATTTCAAACAATTGTACAAGTAAGAAAGAATGAGCTGATCGCTTTATATACATTTAATAAACAACAAAGTAATAACAATATGAGTGTGATGCTAAGAACTGCTGATGGCACGATGCGACGCTTTAGGAGCTTTTGATAATGCTTGAACATTACTATAAAGAACGCAATTCAATCGATGGTGACAACTTTACAAACTTTATCTGTTTCTATCATGTACAGATATAAAATTATAATTCAGTTCACTGATTGGCGGTTTGTTTTTGTTTGTTTTTATTAACGACACTTTACACCTACGTGGTGCATTCGTGTCGGATTTTAATATTGTTGCATCCTACTTGCGCACCCCTAGCGCAATCGAAACGTTATTTGACGTTCTGCTTCGTAAGACGAACTAATCAGTTAGCCGAAGGGCTCGAACGAATCTGAAATATATGAGACAGTTAGTCTGATCTGAAACCTCAACCTGAACAGTCGTTACTTATCCCTAGATCACGGTTATCTTCATCTAAGCTCCTATATTTTATTCGTTTCGCTTCTTCAGTCCACGTCGGTACGGCCCAATTAGTAAAGATATAAAAGTGTCGACGAGTAAAAAGAAATTAGTTTTCGCGTGCGTGTGGGTATTTATTCCGATATTGGAATTGGGACGGCCATCCTCCACGTTTGCAGCGGAAAATAGTTGGGATTTGCTGGAAAGCTTTAAGGATAGAGGTAATTTTCATACACCATTTGGTGAAGGCCATTACCAGCCAGCGGCGTAAGTTGGCCAGCGTAGAAAACCGTAAGTACGGCAAGTAAAGTGTGTTGAAATCTGAACTACATAAAGAAAGAGGTTCCTGTAAGTGATTTCGCCATTGTGGGGTGCGCTTTACTGGCAAGTAATTGAAAAGGCCTTTTCATCTTTGCAAGTGACCGAATACAATAGGGTGGACCATTTTTTTTTCTTTTGCTCTAACAAAGCTTTTGTGGCATAAAAGCGAACATTTCATTTCATCGTTTGGAGTTATTGCAAATAAAAATATTCTTTTCATTTGTATAAAGGTTTAGTCGCCGCACAGTTCGACAATCTTAAGAACGAAACCCATCCAAGGAAAATTCCTCAACGCAAGTTCAAGGGAGCTGGACCATTGGCGGCTTAAAGAGTAGCTGAATTTAGTGAAATTCTGGACCGTAATTTGCGTAGCGAAGATTCCGACTGGTTATCAGCAGAGTAGGGTAAGTCCTTTATCTTTCTTCCATTTATTCGATTGTTTAAAAAGTGAAAAGATCATTTTGTTGTAGTTTATACAATAGCCTTTGTTTTTGTTTTTCATATTTTTCATTTTTTTTCTATTTTTTACGATCATTGTTTCTGCTTTTATCTGCCTTGATTTATCAATTTACGCTATTGTACTAAAATTTGAATTGGTTTGATTGTTTTTGTTGAATTTGAATTGATCCATTGTGCCTATTGAATCTTTTGGATAAATTTTGTTTCTATTATTTAGATAATGAGCTCTAGTATGGCGTTTTCTTTGGAACCATACCGCAGGGGAACCTCATTCAATGACTGGTTTACCCGTTTGAAATATTTCTTCCGGGTGAACAAGATTAAGGAAGACGATAAGATGGCTTACTTTATCACTATGAGTGGCCCGGTGATATTTACCGAGATTAAGCTTTTGTTCCCTGCTGGAAATTTCGAAGAGGAAGCCTTAGATGACATTGTATCCAAACTTAAAAATCGTCTGGATAAAACGGACCCAGACTTAGTTCAAAGGTACAAATTTAGTACACGAGTACAAAACCCCGACGAAAGTACGGAGGACTTTGTTTTAAATTTAAAACTACAAGCAGAGTTTTGTGGATTTGAAAATTTTAAGCAGGTCGCTATCTTGGATCGCTTAATTGCTGGCATTAGGGACAAAAATCTTAGACAACGTCTTCTGAGTGAAGACAAATTAACTTTGACGAACGCAGAAAAAATAATAGCTACATGGGAAGTAGCTCGGGCTAATGCGGACACTACTGATCAATCAAGCATAGGGCATCCAGGTATGATAGCGGCAGTGAGCGATAGAAGTTATCAAGGTGTAGCTGCAAGTAGATTGTCTCAAATTTACGATTATTCAAAGAAATACCAAAATTTGGACAACAACGGCGAAGGAAGCAGTGGTAGAGGACCAGTAAAAAGTAGATTAGGGTTCAGGCCGTCAGAGAGATGGCAACAAACAAATAAAGGTAGACGAGAAATGGACACAGGGAACTTCCGGATTCAAACAGGACGATATGGTGGACAGCGGCAATGGCAGCGACCGGACTACTCCCAAATGATATGCAATTTTTGCGGAGTAAAAGGCCATATTAAAAAGAAGTGCTTTAAGTTGAAAAATTTGAATCGTGATGCGGTAAATCTCGTTGAATCATATAGGCCAGGACCATCAGCAGACCGCCACATCGTCGAATTACTAGAGAGAATGCATACCAGGGATGATGATGAGGTCGAGGACAGTGATTCAGGTAATCTACAGTGTATGTTTGTGTCTTCTATAAACAAAATTAGTAATCCTTGCTTGGTGCAAGTGGAGATTGAAGGCAAATACCTTGAAATGGAGGTTGATTGTGGTGCGTCGGTGTCGGTTATAAGTAAAAGACGATTTATGTCGAAATTTGATAATCCTTTGCGTAATTATAGCGAACCGCTGATGGTTGTGAATGGATCTAAATTGAAAATTGAGGGAGAAGCAATGGTTTCAGTTAAATTCAATGGTAAAGAAGCGCTTATGCAGTTTTTGGTACTTGATTGCGAAAATGATTTTTATCCACTTTTTTGGCCGAACTTGGCTAGATACGTTTTATCCTGGAGGGATCGATCCTGCTTTTCGTATAATTTTGAGCAGAAAAACCGACTGTGTCCTAGGGTGTTTAGTTCGAACGCGCTTCCTTTCGTTTTTCGATTATCTAAAAATACAGTACCACCCAGTACAGTTTTTCAATAGGCGTGATTTTTTTTTTACGCGTATCGTTACACAATCCGATGACCCTGGAGGGATCGGTTTTGCTTTTTACTGGTTGTTGAGCAAAAATATTACTGCACAATCGACAAGCATTTCGCGAAATACTATTTATACTATAAATAAGCTATTGTTTTCTCTTTTGATTGCCGGCATTCAAAAGATTAATTTGAAAACGCTTAAACAACAAATATTTATGGTCTATCGCCAGCTTTCTAGGCGAATCCTGACAATATACCTTCCCCAACCTCCAACTCCGTAGCACTTATGAGGGTGTCGCTGAGTCGGTGGCCTCTCATTAAGTAAGTGCTACATCAACATTTCCTTCCCCTATCCCAAGTTACGGTAAAGATGGGCGTGGCCGGGAATAGCGATATTCATGCTTTTAGTATTCTTGTTTATGATTTGAGCAAGGTATACTCCCCTGCCTTGTTCTTGAAAGTAGTCAGGATGAGATTATTAAAAAGAAACATGAATGTTGCTAGTATCCAATCTACGAAGTATACCGTAACTACGCTAACGCTAACGCTAACGCTAACTTGGCTAGATACGTTTTATCCCAACTGGAGACAATTTTTTAAAACAGCTGTAACAATTAACAGTGTAAATGAAATGCCGGGTGAAATTACCGTTGATGAACTAAAGAAAAGATTTAAAAACGTTTTTACAAAAAACTTTTCATCGCCTATCAATGGATTTAAAGCAGAAATCGTAATGAAGGATGATACCCCCATTTTTAAAAAAGCTTATGACGTTCCTTACAGATTAAAGGACAAAGTTTCTGTTTATTTAGACAAGTTGGAAAGAGAAAAAGTCATCACCCCGATTGATACAAGCGAATGGGCATCGCCAATTATTATAGTTATGAAGAAAAATAATGAAATTCGTTTAGTAATTGATTGTAAAGTGTCATTAAACAAAATGATCGTACCTAATACTTACCCTTTACCAACATCGCAGGATATTTTTGCAAATTTAGCTGATTGCAAGGTTTTTTGTGCACTTGATCTTGAAGGCGCGTATACTCAGTTAGAGCTGACGGAAAGGTCCAAGAAATTTGTTATTATTAATACAATGAAAGGCTTATACAAGTACAACAGATTACCACAAGGTGCGTCTTCAAGTGCTTCCATTTTTCAACAAGTTATGGATAAAGTTTTGGAAGACATTGAAAACGTTTCATGCTATTTAGACGATGTGTTAATAGCCGGAAAAACCGCTGAAGATTGCAAGCAAAAGCTTTTATTGGTTTTGGAGCGACTGTCAAAAGCTAACATAAAAGTTAATTTTGAAAAATGCAAATTTTTTGTTACAGAGCTAACGCATTTAGGACATATCATTAGTGACAAAGGACTTAGTCCGTGTCCAGATAAAATATCAACCATAGAAAAAGCAAATGCTCCGAAAAATGAGTCAGAGTTAAAATCATTTCTAGGTTTGTTAAACTACTACCGCAAATTTATACCAAACTTGTCATCTAAATTGTACCCATTGTACAATTTGCTAAAGAATGATGTGCGGTATGTTTGGGATGAAAATTGTCAAAAGGCATTTGTGGAGAGTAAGAATTTGCTTATTAAAACCAACTTTTTAGAATTCTACGATCCAAGGAAACCAGTGGTAGTGATTTCAGACGCTTCAAGTTACGGTCTCGGAGGCTTAATAGCTCACATAGTAGATGAGCAAGAAAAACCGATCAGTTTTACATCATTTTCATTGAATGCAGCCCAAAGGAAATATCCTATTTTACATCTGGAGGCATTAGCTTTAGTATGTACAATAAAAAAATTTCACAAGTACCTCTATGGCCAACATTTCACTGTTTATACTGATCACAAGCCTTTGGTGGGAATCTTTGGAAAAGAGGGTAGAAATTCTATTTATGTTACAAGATTGCAGCGTTTTGTTTTAGATTTGGCAATATATGACTTTGATATAATTTACAGGCCTGCGCATAAACTAGCAAATGCAGATTTTTGTTCAAGATTTCCCTTACAGCAGGATGTTCCTGACTTCCTGACAGACGCCATCAAAAGCATAAACTTCAGTAAAGAGATACCTATAGATTATAAATTGATCGCAAATGCAACTAAAGCTGATGAGTTTTTGCAAAAGGTTATAACATTTATGTTAAATGGTTGGCCTGAAAGAGTAGATAGACAGTTTCATGACGTATTTTCAAATTATTTGGATTTAGAGTTGGTAGACGATTGTCTTCTGTTCAGAGATAGGGTAATAATACCGAAGGTGCATCAAGAGCAAATTTTGAAATTGTTGCATGCAAATCATTCAGGGATAATTAAAATGAAGCAGTTAGCACGGAACATGGTTTATTGGTTTGGTATCAATACAGATATTGAAAAATTTGTGGCTAATTGTGATGCATGCTGTAGTATGGCAGTGGTTCAAAAATCCACAGATTCGTCTAAATGGACACCCACTGCTAGGCCTTTCAGTAGGATTCACATTGACTTTTTCTTTTTCGAACATCGTACTTTTCTGTTGTTGGTCGACAGTTTTTCCAAATGGATCGAAGTTGAATGGATGAAAAATGGCACAGATTGTAAAAAAGTTTTAAAAAAATTAGTGGCTTATTTTGCTCGATTCGGTTTACCAGACGTTTTGGTTTCGGACAATGGTCCTCCTTTTAACTCCTGGAATTTCGTGGACTTTCTAGAGCGGCAAGGGATAAGGGTAATGAAAAGCCCACCTTATAACCCTTCAAGCAATGGTCAGGCCGAGAGGTTGGTTAGAACTGTGAAGGAAGTCCTCAAGAAGTTTCTAATGGATTCGGAAATGTCTGGACTTGATTTAGAGGATCAGATAAATCTGTTCCTATTTAATTTTAGAAATAACAATTTGACCAAAGAGGGACATTTCCCATCGGAAAGAATATTTTCATACAAACCAAAGACTATTTTAGATTTGATAAATCCTAGAAACAATTATAAAAAACAAATGATTGTACCACGTCCAGATGATGAAGTCCATGTTGAGCATCAAAGCGGAGGTATTCCGAAAACTACAGTAAATGCTGTGGATAATCTGAAAGCTGGGGATGAAGTGTGGTATAGAAATCACAATTCACACAATCAGGCGAGATGGATTAAAGCCACCTTCATTAAAAAGTACTCTCACAATGTTTTCCAGATATGCATTGGAAACGTGGACGCAATGGCCCACAGGACGCAGATCAGAGTCTGTAAAAAGTCAACAACCTGGCAAAGGCCCAACATCATGATCATGAGAGAGCAACCAAGTGACATAATACAAGACGACCAGATGATAACCCCCGGCGATGGGCCGCTCAATGGCGAGGAAGAGATACAGGCTCCGAAGGGAAGCAGAAAAAGAAGACTTCAGGAGTCTGACTCGAATCAGGTGGAGCTTCGGAGGTCTAAACGCCCGAGAAAAGTGAATCGTAGTGCAGATTATCATTATAACTAATTGCGTTTTTCGGATTTGCTTAAGTAGAATTTGTTCTGAATTCAAGATTGTTTTTTGTATAGTTACTTAATGTGAGTTTATTTTCACTTTCGAATTATAGTTCAAACATTATAAAAGGGGAAGAATTGTTGCATCCTACTTGCGCACCCCTAGCGCAATCGAAACGTTATTTGACGTTCTGCTTCGTAAGACGAACTAATCAGTTAGCCGAAGGGCTCGAACGAATCTGAAATATATGAGACAGTTAGTCTGATCTGAAACCTCAACCTGAACAGTCGTTACTTATCCCTAGATCACGGTTATCTTCATCTAAGCTCCTATATTTTATTCGTTTCGCTTCTTCAGTCCACGTCGGTACGGCCCAATTAGTAAAGTTATAAAAAATATAAATTCATTAATTAATTATTCTATCTACCTAATTCAATCAAATTCAAATATCAACTTTCCTATATTTCCTAGACCTAGTAATTCTCCAGCCTGAATCGGGAGACTGATTTCCTTCTACTTCTTTTTCAGATTCTTGGTCCGGACTGCGTGTGTACGTTCCTTCATTCTCTTCGCTCGATGGTCTTGTCGACAGCCGCCGTTTCGTGGTGGTTTCCAGTTCGTTGTCTTTTTCACAATCGTCGTTTTCGTCATCGTCCTCGTCGTGCGGTGATTGTGATTGTTCGTCGTTGTTGTTGGCTTGGTTCGTTTGATCTACAGCAGCCGCAGATGAAACAGCAGCAGAGCTGGACGTTTGCTCATGACGTGGATTTTTGTCACCTCCTTTCTCGTGCCGAATTGTTTTTGGTTTGTCCCCTTTGGAATAGGTGACGAGTGAATGTTGACCGTCGATTGTTATATGCGATGGCACCGACTTCTCCATCCTCATGCGCACAACTCTCACACCGTTTGGAATCCCTGCAAAATACTTCCTCCATAGTTCGTTGTGGATAGAGATGACTTTGCCAAACTGTTCCATGTAAGCAGAGATGGTGGTGTTAGACATCTGCGGTGGTAAATCATGGATTCTAACAGTCGTAGTGGGACCATCCACGTACATCGGGATGTAGTATAGTATCCCCTGATACTCCAGGTAGTGTCGCAAATGATGCTTTTTTGCCAGGCGTGGGGGTACGCCTGCGTCACGCATTTCGATGTACAGGCAGTTGTCAAGGTTGTGCAGCTGGACGTTCCTTACATCGGCCATGTCGAGCTTAACGACATCCTTGAGGAACTCCTCCACCTGATCCGTTGAAATACGATGCGGCAGAACACTGAAATCCACAACAAGAGTGTTTTTTCGATGCGAAGACATCTTGTGTTTCGTAGCAGTGATCGTGGGGTACTAGTACAGCGAGAGCTATGAAGAGCTCTGTGAAAACACGTCTATCGCGCACGAAAAGCGGCTGTCAACTGTGTGATTGGCGGTGCTGATTGATATAAAAATATTTGATATTATTAAAATGAAATGTGTCACTTACTCATGATGTTGATACTTCCCTGACCAGAATTATTCTGTTTTGAGCATCCTTTTCGAAGCTATTCTATCCAGTTATCCATTGGCTGCTTACAATTCTGAAATTATTCTTATTGTGCATGCTCATGCATTATATTAGTAATGATCATAATCATGCAACAGATAAGAAGGTGAGAAAGAGAGAATATAGGAACAGTGATTAGTAATGAATAATTATGTAGTTTTGTTAGAATAATAAACAATTAAACAGCACTAATGAATAGCTTAAAAATGACATTACAGCATAGCTGAGTCTTTCGGATCATAAGACCGATGTATAAAAAAAATTGTTTCGAAATTGTCCGCGTGGTCTTCTAGTGCCCCTATTAGATCAGAATCAGTCATAGACATACATACCGAATGCTCGCCATGACCCTATGACCAACATTTGTATATGGTTGATAACACTGTTCAATGCAACAGTCGTCAACTACCGTTAGCCAGCAGCACTCTGCTGGACGGAATGGATTATTTGTGCCTCGCCCAAAGGAATCTTGTTCGCAACCAGCTGGATCGCACTCTTGACTTGGTTTTTTGCCTTTCTGAATGTGTGGCCGATGTTGACTGTTCGTTAGCTCCGATGTTACCCGTTGATTCTCATCATCCCCCGCTCGAAATCTCTTTACCTGCGTGTTTGGTACGCGACGAAAGGATTGCCCAACCTCAAGAAAACCGACCACTGAATTTTCGTCAAATCGACTTTGACGCTCTTTTGGACTATTTGCTAATCATAGACTGGAACGAAATATTTCTTAGCAACGACATTGATCAAGTGGCCGAAAATTTTTGCTCCATTTTGAACAATTGGCTTGCTTTGAATGTCCCACGAATACGACCGTCAGTTTCGCCCGCCTGGAGTACGCCTCGCTTGCGGGAACTAAAACGCGCGCGTAATGCTTGCCAACGTAAACTACGTCGTCAACGCACGCCAAGCAATAAACGAAAATTTCAACGAGCCAGCAATGTATACCGTTTTAAAAATGCCTCTCTTTACAAGTTGTACATATTGCGTGTACAAAGGGATTTGAGAAGGAATCCTCGTGGTTTTTGGCGCTTCGTCAACTCTAAACGAAAAAGTTCTGCAATTCCAACGAACGTCTTTTTGAACGAGCAATGTGCTAGGACTGCCGTAGAATCAAGCCAATTATTCGCCAGGCACTTTGAAGCTATATTTGCTGCAAACACCGCATCAATACAGGAAGTAGCTGACGCAACTCGAGATGTCCCTGCAGATGTTGTTGATCTTAGTGCATTTACCATAAATTCCGATATGGTCTTATTGGCCGCGAAAAAGCTAAAACGGTCGTATGTTCCTGGTCCTGATGGATTACCGGCAATTATTATTTGTCGTTGTATTTCTGCATTGGTACAACCATTGTGCGATATTTTCAATCAGTCACTCCAGCAAGCAAAATTCCCACGCATCTGGAAACAATCGTTCATAACACCCGTTTTCAAACGCGGTGATCGCCATGATGTTACAAACTATCGGGGTATTACAAGCCTGTCAGCTGTTTCGAAACTGTTCGAAATAATAATGTGTGGAATTATCTTCGAAACAACAAAATGCTACATCTCCGTTGAGCAACACGGATTCATACCTAGCCGATCGGTTACTACAAACTTGTTGACTTTTACGTCAAAATGCATGAAGAGCATGGAAGAAAAGGCACAAGTTGACGTAATTTATACCGACTTAAAAGCTGCGTTCGACAAGATTGACGACCGACTACTTTTGCACAAACTGTCCCGCCTCGGAGTATCTACGCATTTGGTTTCTTGGATGGAGTCGTACCTTACGGGACGAGAGCTGCGAGTAAAAATCGATGGATGTGTATCATTACCCTTTTCGAACAAGTCTGGTGTCCCACAAGGAAGCAACCTTGGACCGTTGCTATTTATTATTTTCTTTAACGATGCTGGCTTGGTTCTCGGTGAAGGATTTAAGCTGATTTATGCCGATGATCTCAAACTGTACATTGTAGTACGGACTGAAAATGATTGTATGCGTCTTCAGAACTCGTTAACACTGTTTGCCGATTGGTGCCGCAGAAACAAGCTAATTATTAGCGTAGAGAAATGTCAGGTGATCACTTTTCACCGCATCCAATTGTTTTTCACTACGAAATTGATGGGATCATTCTCAACAGAGTTGATCATGTGACTGACTTAGGGGTTCAGCTTGATGAGAAAATGTCGTTTGAGCTGCATCGTTCTGCAATCATCTCAAAAGCAACGCGTCAGGTAGGCTTTATTTCCAAGATTGCCAAGGATTTTTCAGACCCGCACTGCTGGAAATAATTGTATTGTTCCCTGGTACGCCCTATCTTGGAAAATGCATCCGTCGTTTGGCATCCACACCAACTCACGTGGAGTCTAAGAATTGAACGGATTCAAAAGAGGTTCATTCGTTTGGCACTAAGAAACTTGCCATGGAGGGACCCCGATAACCTGCCACCGTATCCGGATAGATGCCGACTCCTGGGACTAGAAACATTGGATCGACGAAGAAAGATACAGCAATCGTTGCTTATAGAAAAGTTGCTAAATGGCGAAGTCGATGCTCCAGAACTGCTTAGTTTGCTATAATTTCGTATTCCTAACCGAGTTCTCCGGAGTACAACACTGCTCCAATCAAGTTTCCATCGCACCGTATTTGGATACAACGAACCCATCTCAGCGTGCATCCGAGCATTCTCAGCTGTCGAAGAGTTTTTCGAGTTCGATGAACCGACGAGGCATTTTGCTAATAGAATACGATCTCTAGTTCAGTAATCTGTGTTAAGTGTATGTTATGTTCAAGTTTTTATTCATTAAGACTAATTTGTCAGATGGATTATTTTAAATACAAATACAAATACAAATATGTATAGCCTTAGCTGATGTGGCTTTTCTAATAGGTAGTTCTTTCACTCATTGATTGTCTTCAAAACCTTGTCAAGTATAGAAAATTGATTTCATTTTATTTATTACTACATTGAAGCTACATTGTACTTATTGAGAATTAGGTATTATTTTATGTTTAGCACTATTGATATTATCAAGGCCAGAATTCCTAGTGAGTGAAAAATGTTATAGTACTAGAACACCATAGAAGATCGCTAAACATTACCTAATCATGGAACGGCTTTTTGCTCTATTATTTTAAGTAGATGCTATTGATCTCCCTTTGCTCCTATCCGCAACCCGGTGCACGCGCCCTGTTGGTTTTCGAAAACCTCGTAGAAGATTACAAACCGTCAATGGCATTCCCAATTACTACCCCACATTGCACATTCAAGGGTCTGATTGTGCTCCTAACCCACCCTCAGTCTGTAATCTTCTCGCCAGTTTGAAATTATATTTTCCCGAAGTGAAAGTAATTTTGATAAGTGATAGCCGTACTATGCAGTAGTTTAACCAGAATCTTTAGGTCAGAAGACAAAATTTAAATTTTGTAATAAAGAGGTTGCCATTGCTTTGAAATTTACCCAACATCTAATCAAAGCTACTAACAACAGCGATCAATTATCAAAACTCATCGCTCCCTGGAAAATATAATCCCAAGCCCAGGGTTTTTTGTGATCTTAGGGCTAATCGTAAGAAAACTGTCTTTTCAGTTATGGCAATTGCTTGATTCTTTTGAACCTTAAATACACAAGTTAAATCAAAAACAAATTATGATTTCTCATTTTACAGATGTGTCTCTGTTGAGTATGATTAGATTTGGAATATGTAAACTGGAGACGCTTGACCCCACAGCTGATAATCTTCTTAATTTCTGGTATTACGTCCCAACTAGGACAGAGTCTGTTTCTCAGCTTAGTGTTCTTCCTCATTTATTAACTGAGACCGTTTTTTACGTTCGTACAGTCAGTCACAAAGATACTCTGTGCACTGGAAAGTCAATAACATTTCCAACTCCAAAAGATCCTCGACTGGTGGCATTCGGACCCACGACCCTGGTGATCTTGTTGGATAGCTGCGCGTTTACCGCTACGGGTACTTGGGCTCCTTACAACGTAGGGCAATATAGGTATTAGACTAATTTGCCACAGAATTCAAACTTGGTTGGCCGTTGGTCCCGAGATGAACTAGCCAGGGCTAAAAATCTCGTTAATAAAGATAGAAACAACACTTTTCGACAAAGTTAAAAATATATTCGATGCTTAAGGGTTATTTTTTATGGTTTAGAAAAGTATTGTATTATGCCGTATAAGATAAACGAAGAATTTTGTATGAAAACTGCAAACATGTTGAAAAAGTCGATTTATTCTAAATTTGATTGTGCAGTTTAAACTAAATTATATCTCAAATAAAAGTTGAAGTCCTATTTTGCATACTTGATGGATTAGATCATTTAAAAGTGTGATAAATCATGCTTGCTAAACAGCAATGAAACTAGTGATTTATACAACTTTGGCGACCTATAAATGAAACATTCCTACGATACAAATTTGTGTTATCACAAGCATGAAACGAGCTCATCAGTTGGTAGTCCATCCTCGACCGAAGTCTCGACATCAACACGCAAAAGTTGGAAAGCAAAAATAATACAGTGACGCGCGATCCGGCGGCGTGAGAAACGAATTTGCTTGCCGGACTTAACGGAGCGCACTCCGTAATCTTATTTTTATGTTTTTGGTGTAAAACAATTGGTGGGAATAATTGTCGGTACCATTTATGACGTGTCTTTTCTAATTATGTTAAACTGAATTAAAAAAAATGTAGAATTGTTTCTATGTGAGCATAAAATAAACTAATGTAAAAATATTATCAAATTTCTTACCCCATTTAGTTTACGATATTACAGTACCTACGTAGCAGTTGATTCAAAGGACGACGTGGATTAAAAAGCTTCAATATACGGGGTCGAACACAAATTATGTCACGCTTCAAAAGGGAGAGGATGGAATTTTTGAGGACAAAGAGGGGAAGGGATCGAAAAAGTCGAAATGTAACGTGATATGACTTGTGTACTATCCCTAAGAAAATGCACGAAATGTCGATACAAAGCTAGTTGCAAATATAAAAAAAGAGTTTGATACATTCACTCAATTTATTTATAAATATTTTATCGAAGGATTCCGTTCAGAGAAATGATTGCTCCCAAAGAATTTTCTCGACTATTTCTGTCTAGTAAAGCACAAATCTCGATTACTTTTTCAAATCGACGTAAGTAACTTCCATACGGTTTTGAGAAAATCAATTCAGAAGAATCCCAACCTGTCTTCTAAAACTGTTTTAAAATGAATCACCTTTATAACATTTTTTCGCCGTGTACATTGCTTAAATTTTGCATATAATAAGCTCGCGATAAAAAACTAGGGAGTTCCTGTTATTTCCCACAACAATTTTATTACAAAATGATAAGCCGAATTATTCAGTTACTTTCGACGTTTTTGTATCAGTGTAAAATCGGCTCAAGTAGTGTTTTGTTTTGATTCGTGGATAAGTCACTTTGTCTCTCCATACAGCAGAGCGGCGAAAGTAGTGGTTAGGTAGCGAAAATTGAAAATCTTACTTTCGTCGTTTTGTAAATTCGGAAAGTAAACGCTCTGAAAGTGAAAAATCGAGTTGGTTTAGAGCAAAATGTGTAGAATTTCGTCTGCGAAACACGTAGAATCGATAAAGTAAGTTTGTATACTTTTTTGATTTGAGTCGGTTTGAATAAGTTTTCGAGAAATATAAATATAAAGTGTAACCAATGAACGTCGTTTGTCTCAACTGTTGTCTTATTGTTTGTTGAAAAGTTTTTTTTTTGTTTTAAAAAATGTTTATTTCTATGGCAATAATGTACAAATCCAGAATCATGGTCAGTGTGGAATTGACAGACATCTATAAAATTCTCTCATAAATCTTGAAATCTGTGAGGTTCCATTAGTCCAAAATTTCTCCCTCGTATCTATAGTAGTGCATCAGTACCCATAGTGGAGGGTCCCATAAGAGAAACCAATGATTTACACCATTAAAGGAATAATGGTAAAACATACCACCACTAAAAGTACAGTGTTTCTATTATATTTGAAAAGATTTTTGCAACGAAATTTGAAATGGATCGTGATTTCCACACATTTCATTTATCTATGAATTTCTCGTAGAACCCTAACAATTCATCTGCAGAATTTGAAGAAAATCTCTCTAAATATTACTTTTGAGATTGCACACATTTCTGCAAGGAATATTCTTTGAAAAATTGCTGAACAAATCATGCGAGGATCTCATTAAACAATTTCTAGAGTATTTACTGTAGAAACTCATTTTAATTTTGATTTTGCAGCGTTTGATGAGGCAATAAGAGCGCAAGTCAATCCAAAGCCGATGATAGAAGGGGTAATGGCTGAATAGTCTATGCTGACCACGCAAACGCCATAGGAGAATGAAAAAAGGATAGGCTTGGGTGTTAGGTAAAAGGGATAGACTTGACACAATAATGCTAAAAATGCTGCAAAACTTAATGTTTCCGTAGTTCAAAAAATTCTATTGATCATTTTAGAGCATGCGATCAAACTAATTTTATACTGAAATAGTATTTTGAACATATAAAAATATATGTAAGCAAAAACCTATACCTATATAGAAAAAATATGAAATCTACTATATATTTACTAATCATATCTAATAATATAATAATAATAATAATAATATAGCATAAGGAATGAAACGCAGTCTGGGCGATAGAAATATCTCAGGCGATCATCAATAAACAATTCTCTCCTTATGAAATTAATCGAATTAAACCACAAAACTTACGCTATTTGATCCAGGGAAATCGTATCCGCCCATCAGCTTCATGTAAGCCTTCTCCATCAACGAGACCCAGAATTCGTTTTTGTTGCTTGAATACGAACACAGCAACTGGTTGTACTTCCCTAGGGGCAAGTAATCGTCAATCACGACCTTCCGCGGGATTCCATTCACATGCATCCGGATCGAATACTTCCCACAAGGATTGTAGATAGGTTCGTCGCGACTGTTCCTCGGATAGATGATCGATGTGAGAATCCTTCGCTTGAATTTCTTCTCGTACAAAGAGGCCACGGCCAAGGAGGCCACAAAGCTACAATCGGAAACCACCGTTTGCCGGATGCTGTAGAAATCCGCGTGGTCCCCTGCGATCAACTGTGGATTTTCACTGAGCTCGCTAACCCGGATCCACTGCACGAAATCCCGCTTCTGTTTGGGCGCCAGTTCCAGAGGACCATCCCGATCCGTGTAAGGAATGGAAAAGATAAACTTCTCGTGCAGATCGATGTCCATAAACGGAACGTAAACCTTTGAGTTGATATGGGAAGTATATTCCAGCACTTTCTTCTCTTCATTGGTGTAGCCAGACCTAGCCCCACTAACTTCCAATCGTGGGCTATGGACCGGACTCCTCCCCGGAACGGCACTGCTTTGGACCGGTTGCTGCGGAACCACTTTCAGATCCTTCGGCGGAACATATTTGATGCCCTTCAGTACTTCCGCTCGCTCCAAAGCCTGTTTGGCGAATTTGTTCAGTTTGTCCCTCTTTTCACGGTTCTCGATGCGAAGAACACTTTCCACCGCTTGGCCATACAGGTCGATGGCCAGTTCCTTCTGACCAGCTTCGTCCGCGTCCAAAGCACGGGTCAACAGGTCACGCACTTCCGACTCCGAAGACATCTCCTTTAGCACTATCACTATGGTTTTGAATATTCAATTTGAGTTCAACTCATGCGGAATGTGAAAAAAATCTTGAGGAATTGGGATCTCGTTTCACTTTTTCTTTCTAGTATAATGAGTCAGCTGCTGCATGATGGCTGTTACTTTTCTGTGCGGTCATTTTTGTTTGCCGTCGTTATCAAAAACAAACATTTTCTGGCTGTTTTGTTTTGATTTCCTGCTTCGCTTTTGTTCAGAAAATTGCATTCGTGCTGGGGTTCAGACACATTTGGCATAAAGCAGTTTGATATAAAATTAAGTACTGTGTTCACGGTTGTTTGCAAATAAATAGGGAAAATATCAGGGTGGGTGTACGGCTGTCAACTACAAACAAAGCTCGCCTAACAATCATCTCTCACGCGGGCCGACCCAAACAGCACAGGTCGAAACGCGGGCCATGCCAGGCAGCAAATGCTGATGCATTTCAACACTCAAACAGCGGGATGCCTTGCAGCGTTGTGAGCCAAACCAAATCACCCACAAAACATGAACGGTAGGCGCACCTCGTTGCGTATACCTCCCACTCAGAAATAATATTTACACAACGTAGAAAGTTTAAATCTTAAACTTTTTAGAATTTTGTCAAATATACACATGGGTCAGTTTAACAAATATACTAATTTCATATAATAATTTAAACTAGACTTGAATAGCTCGAGATCTGAGACGAGACTCGCGGAGACGGTCTTCTTTTTCTGCGATTGCTGAGTTTTTTTCCTATTCCACTCAGTATTTATATCAATCTTGTGCAAGCCGTCCAAACTCTCACATGACCATCTCAGCCAAAAACTATTGCGTTTGCATCACAACGAAGCATTAACGGCGTTTTGAGTGAAATTTAATGCCAGCAAACGTAGCAGACATTATAAATAAATCAGTATTGTGTTTAGATTTATCAGCATCTTCGGAAAACTGCTCCACTGACTGAGGTTTTGAATAATAGTTTATTTTGAATACAATACTTTTTACTTTTTCCGCCACAAAAACGACTGGCTGCATTTGACGTTTCGTGACAGCGGAATCTGGGCTGCATATGACGTTGATATTTTTCCTCTTCGCGAGTCTCTCTCAGCTCGAGATTATTTTCACCAGTGTATAAGTCAACCTGTCAACAACCGTCGACCAAAATAACCAAAAAAACAGTTTGTTGAGTTTTCACCGCGTCAAAGCTTGGTATCCGGAGAGCGTAAAAATCTGGAAAACAACAAAATTTTGAGCAACGAATCTTCCAGGTTAATAGAGCAGAACCAACATCTGGAACTACCGCAGAAGAGGAATATAAATTACCGGAAAAATGTTCTCCTGAAGTTCCCCTCCTCCATGATCTGTTTGGTTGATTTGGTCCACCGTCGCCACCTGAACTTGGTAATCATGTGCATAAGAAGTAAACAATATGCCCGGAACCGGGAAGTTTGCGCAGCAGATAACAGAAGGTAAGTTCATAGTTTATCCAAATATGCAGGAGAATTTATGTTCATATCCGGTATCGGTTTTCATTTCGCAGAACATCCCGCTTGCCATGGGTGACGGTGCTGCAACTGTGGATGGCCTATTTCCGCCGGTAGGAAGTGGCGTTTTTCAACAAGAATAGGCCGGAAAATCTCCAGTTGGAAGTGTCCCATTGGATGACACGAGTTTTGGTTGACCAAGAAGGGGCGATCCGAGCAGAGAAGCTTGGTAGGATTCGTTCAGGGCCAACCAGTCGGATATGAAGAGGTCAGATCGCTCGTTGAATGCTATAGTTCGCCAGGAACCTAAAGAGAAACAGGCTGGAAAACCGGAGGCCAAGGTATATTTTTTTCCGTTTGATTAGATTGAAATGAGTGGAGGTTTAAGATATCTACCAAAAGGCTGGTAGCATTTCAATTGAGGAAACTTGATTTATAATTTAATGCAAGCCTCTAAAAAATTCCAATTTTCTATGAAAAGCATCTGAAGTCTCTTTTTAACCAAAATAGTGTAAAGTCACTATTTTCTTCTATATTCTTGCAGTCAATGCATGTGCACAACTCTAGAAGCACCAGAGAAACTTTCAGAGACTCTTACGCGATTATCTGCAGAAATATTTTCCTCTAGGGAAATACAGAAGATTCTTATAGTGATTCTTCTGTTTTTAGGAGCTTCTACAGGCATTTCTTTTCCAGAAATTTCTTTGAAGATTTTCAGATTCTAGAAATCGGTCCCAAAATTCCTTCAAAGATTTTTAAGGAATTTTTCCAGAATTTGCTCCAAGAAATCTAATGCAACTACTCCAGTTATTTTCACAGGAATTATTTCGGAGATTTTTCCAAATATTATTCCAGGATTTCCTCCAGAGATTTTTCCGTCGATTCCTCCAGTAGTTATTCTAGCAAATCTTCTACAGTTTTCAATAATTCTTACAAGACAATCCTCAAAGGTCCATTCTCAAGTTTTTAAAGAAACTTCCTAAGGAGATTTTTCCAAGATAAGAAGTCCCCAAGTACTTAGTTGCTAGAACGATTTTTTAAGATCTTTCAGTCATGGATTTTTTACGTTATCATCAACGGTTTGTCTCAGGAATTGCTCCAAATTTATTTTAGGAAGTCTATTACGAGCTATTCGAGTGTTCCAATAAATTTGATTAGGGATACCATGTTAGGATCATCCAAAATTTTTACTATGAATTTCTCTCATAACAATCTTTATGGATATACTTCCAAACTTCATGTATGGTTCCACACAAGCCAATACTACAGTAATCATTCCGATCATTCCTATACACATTTCTTACGGGATTGCGTTCAATGTTTTTTTTAGAAATTCTTAAGGGATATTACTTCGGCATTTCTTTTGATACTTCCTTCAGAATTTTCTTAAATATTTTCCTTGAAATTTACTTCGAAATTGTCAAAAGAATATCCTTCAGAATGTTTTTTGAAATTTGGGAACTTCCATCGGAATTTCCTTCTTAAATTTACTTGGAGTTTCCTTCGGAATTCGGAATGCACTGTGGATATTTTTTTCGGGATTGTCTTTGGTCATGCCTTTCAAATTTCCTTTCGGATTTCGTTTGGATTTTCCTTCGTCATTTCTGTCGTAATTTCCTTTGGAATTATTTTTGGGATTAGGAATTTCCTTCTGATTTTCCTTTAACATTTTCTTTGGAATTTCTTTTGCCTTTGGAATTTCCTTAGGATTTTCTTTTGAAATTCCTTTTAAATGTCCTTTGGAATTCGGAATTCCCTGCGGATTTTTTTGGAATTTTCCTTCGGGATTTACATCCTAATTTCCTTTGGAATTTTGATCTGAATTTTTTTTGCCCTTGGAATTTCCTTCGGATCTTTCTTTGGATTTTTTCGGAATTATTTTTGAAATTTTGTTTAAAATTTCCTTCTGAATTTTCTTTGAAAATTTGGAGTTTCTTTTGGACTTTCCTTCGGTTTTTCTATCGGAATTTCTTTTGGACTTTTCTTCATAATTTCTTTTGGAATTTTCTTCAGAACTTTCTTCTGAATTCCAGGGGAAATTCCGAAGCAAATTCCAAAAAATACTGAAGGAAATTGAAAAGGAAGTTCATAAGGGAATTTCAAAGAAAATTCCGAAATAAATCCCGAAGAAAATTCCAAAAAATAATTTAAAGGCAATTCCGATTAAAATTCATATGGAAATACTAAATGAAAGCCCAGAGAAAATTCAGAAGCAAATTCCAGAAGGAAATTCCGAAGAAATTTCAAAAGCAATTCCGGAAGAAATTCTGAAGGGAATTCCAAAGGAAATTCCGTAGTAATTTTCGAAGGTAGTTCCAAGACTTTTCAATAGAAATTCTAAAAGAAAAATCCTTTGGAGATTCCGATCGAAATTTTTAAGTTAATTCCAGAGAAAATTCCACAAGGAAATTTCGGAAAATTTTATGGTAGTTTCTAAAGGAATTCCTAAGGAAATTTCATTGGAAACTCCACAGGAAATTTCAATGGGAATTCTAAAGGAAATCTCGAAGGAAGTTCCAGGGGAAATTCCACAGGAAGTTCCAATGGAAATGCAGAAGGAAATTTCGAAAGAAATTCCAAATAAAATTCCGAAAAATTATTTATAGTCAATTTCGAAGACAATTCCCATGTAAAATTCAATGAAAATTCTAACGAAAATTCGTAAGAAATTACAAAAAAGAATTCTGAAGGGAAATCTAAAGAAAATACCAAAGCAATTTTCAAAGGAAATTCAAAAAATAAATCCGAAAAAAATTTCGAAAGAAATTCCATGAAATTCAAATGGAATTTCCAATAAAATATCCTCAAACGAAATTCCGAAGAAAATTCCGAACAAAATTCCAGAAAAACATTTCAAAAGAATTTCCGAACGAATTTCCAAACGAAATTCCGATGGAAATCCAGAAATAAATTCCAAGGTAAATTCCGAAAGAAATTTTAGAGGAAATTCCGAAAAAAGTCAAAAGGAAATTCCTAAGAAATTTCAATGGAAATTCCAAAGAAAATGTCAATGGAAGTTCTGATGGAAATTCTGAAAAAAATCCAAAAGAATTCTGAAGAGGAAATTCTTATGTTTTTTTCAAAAGAAATTTCGAAGGAAATTCGGAAAGAAATTTCAATGCAAATTCCGAAAGTATTTCCAAAGGAAATTCCAATTCAAAAATAAAAGAGAATTTCAAAGAAAATTAGTATTGAGATTGCAATGAAAATTTTAAAGCTAGTTCTGAATAAATTCAAAAAAGAACTCCGTAGGAAATTCTGCAGGGAATTCCAAGGAAAATTAAAGAGGGAATTCCAAAAAAAAAATCCGAAAGAAATTCCAAAGGAAATTTCGAAGGTAACTCCCAGAGTTTCCGATGGAAATTTAAAGCCTCAAGCGAAATTCCGAAGAAAAAACCGAACGAATTTTCAAAGGAATTTTCGAACGAAATTCCTGTATAAATTTATAAGGAAATTACGATTGAAATTCCAGAGGACACTACAAAAGGAAATTTCAAAGGAAATTCCGAAGAAATTTCACAGAATTCCCAAAGAAATTCTGAAGGAAATTCCGAAGTGAATACCGAAGTAAATAACGGAATTCCGAAGGAATTTTCGAAGGTAGTTCCAAGAAATTCCGATAGAAATAATTCCGAAGAAAAATCCTTAGGAGAATGCTAACGAAATTGCAAACTAAAATTCCTATGTTTATTCTAGAGGAAATTCCGAAGAAAATTCCAGAAGGAAATTTCAAAGGAAATTCCAATGGGAATTCCGAAGCAACTTAATGGTAGTTCTTAAAGAAATTCCTAAGGAAATTTCATTGGAAATTTCAATGGGAATTCTGACGGAACGAAAATTAAAAAAAAATCGAATGAAATTCCAGAGGGATTTCAGAAGGAAATTTCAAAGGAAATTGCGAAGTTATTACCAAAGCAAATCTTTAGTAATTCTAGGAAACATTCAAATTGATTTTTTGTAGGTATCTTGAACGAAATTCTTGGAGGATGATTATAAAAATTCACTATATGAACTCCTAAAGAGAATGTTCGGAGTAATATCTGAATAAATTTTCGCAAAAATACATGAATCGGTTTCTAATGCATTTCTGAACAAAATCAAGCAATAATTCCTGGATTATTTTTTTTAGAGAAATTTTTGAGAAGTTAATTTTAAAGAAATTTTTGGCTGAAATCCTTACGAAACCTCGATCTAAAAATTGAGTGTGATTTTTTAAGAAAACCGTTGAGCCATCTCTGTAAATTAGGAGTGATTTCTGCAAAAAATATATATTAAACTCTTGAAAAATAAACAAATTGAAATGATAACTGAATGAATTTCTGAAATTGACCGAAAAAAAATCCTGATGCAATCTCTCAAGTAATTTCTGGAAAAAAAATCTGATTGATTTTTTGCTGGTATCTTAAACGAAATTCTTGGAGGAAGTTCGTAAAAATACACTATATGAACTTCTAACTCCTCGGAGTAATATCTTAAGAAATTTTCGGAATAATACTTGAATTTATTTCTAACTATTTTTTCTGAAGAAAATCATGAAACAATTTCTAGATTAATGCTTTGAGGCAGTCTTAGGAGAAATATCTGGAGTTCTTCCTGAAATTAATTTTAAGGGAATTTTTGGCTGAAATTTAACGAGATCGCGAGCAAAAATTCAGTAGAATTTTCTAAGAAAATCGTTAAGCTATCTCTGTAAATTGCTAGTAAATTCTGTAAATAATATGAAATGAACTCTTAAAATAAAAAGATAAAAATAAAATCAAAAAAATAATTACTGAATGAATTTCTGAAAAATTAAGGACTTCCTTGAGAAATTTCTGACTATTTTCTTAAGGGATGAAGTGAATAAATTCCTGATGCAATCTGTTAAGTAATTTCTGAGACAAATTCAGATAGATTTTTTTGTAGGTATCTAAAATGAAATTCTTCGAGGAAGTCTGTAAAAAATCACTATAAGAACTCCTTAAAAATGTGTCGGAGTAATATCGGAAGACATTTTCGGAAAAAAAACTTGAATTATTTATAATAAATTCTTTGAAGCAGTCTTAGGAGTAACATCTGGGGTACTTCATTAAGTGAATTTTAACGAAATTTTTGGCGGAAATTCTAACAAGATCGTGAGAAAAAATTTAGTATGATTCTATAAGAAACTATTGAGCCTTCTCTGTAAATTGTGAGTAATTTCTGCAAAAAATATAAAACAAACTCTTTAAAAAAATTCCTAAAGAAAATTTTGAACAAAAATAAACGAAATGAAAAATAATACTGAATGAATTCCTGGAAAACTTAGCACTCTCTTGAGAAATGTCTAACATTTTGATAGATTTGCTGAAGAAATTATTAATGCAATCTTTTAAGTAATTTCTGAGATGATCCTTGAAAAAAATATCTAGATTGATTTTTTTTGTAGGTAACGAAACTGTAGGAGGAAGTCCGGCAAAAATCGCTATATGGACTCCTAAAGAAAATGTTAGGAGTAATATCTGAAGGAATTTTTGAAGAATAGCTGTATTTATATCTTATTAAATTCTTGAAGAAAATCATGAAAAATTCTTGTCGTGATGTAACGAGCAATTTTCAAAAAATGTTGAAAATATCATTGCCTAATCGGATTATTTATAAAAAAAACCTTTAGAAAACTCTTCATCTTCTTCTTACTTTTAATTTATTGATTTTTGTTTAGTTCCTGTTGTTTTTTAGTCTCTTTTAGGGTCCTGTCCGGTCTCTGTTTGATATTTTTTCAGAAACAGGGTCTCTAATGATCCTATTTTTAAGACACTCAGTCGCTACCAGCCCTGGACTTTCCAAATCGTCAATAGGAGGAACGTGACAAGTTGGCCAGCATCTTGTGCACCAGATCCGATCAAAGGGTGTATCAACGACACTGGATCCGGCAACGGCAAGCGGTAGAAGGGCAGAAACAGCAAAAAAAATGCTGCGCTTCGGAAGGGAATGTTGACTTCTTCGATGAACGCAAATGGAAGATCAAGCTGCGGAACTGCAGAAACTACCACCGTCCGCCCGCGTTGGGCCCGCGGCCAATATGCTCTCGCATGTGGGTTATATGAGAGTAACGGAAAGCAGAACTCCCGGCCACCAGGAGAACACCAACTTCAGCTAAATCAAAATCATCATCTGGCCGGGCGATTCCGCATCGTTTTCCACACCGGATACCTGGGGGACAATCAAGCGCTGTGCGAATAGACATCGGTGGTCAACGTTGCTCCTGGCCGGGCGACCTTATGTGGGTGAATGTTGGGTAAGTTCGGCGTCAGCAAAACTCGTCTTCGATAATTCTCACATCTTACCCTTTCTTCCCATTCCACAGTTGTGTTCACCAAGTGCAGGCCATAGGATGAATGATGTGGAGGATTCCCCGGTTTAATTTTAATGTAATCATTAAACATTAATAAATAAAGATGTTTTTGGGTAAATTTAGCATTGTTCTAATTTTTAATAAATGATAAACCTCAATTTTAGAACACGGGCGAAGTTAATCTAGACACTGATGAATGCAACCTAATCTTCGCGCCGATTTCATCCAAGTTATACTAGACCCGTTTAGTAGGGAGGTAAACGAGGCCTAGACCCAACCAGGTGGATAGTGAAATAGTATGGCATTTAAACTATTTAGTTTCATTTTTTCTCAGAGTGCCCCTGGGAAATATACCCATCTTCAAATACTAAGTGATTCTGTCATAAAATGAGGGAATCCGAAAATATAAAATGGGTGAAAAATATTACGCAATGCAAGAAAAATTTTGATTCTCAGAAATTCCAGAGCTATATACTGCCCATAAAGGCATAACGTGAAAACATGAATGTTGCGACGAAAAAAGGTGTTGATTCAAAAATCCATATCGGACAGTTATGCTTTTATGGGCAGTATATTGATCACGAAACTTTTCCTCCAAAATTATCATAGTCACCGATGACTTTGAAGCTGTTTTTGTCGCATCTGCTGTCACCGTGAAATGCATGATTTCAACGGATTTCGTTGAATTCCTCGTTTTTCACATGAATTTTGCCTGAAAAATACTAGACTATGGAAATCCCGCTAATTTAGAACCCTTAAATAAAAATGCACCATTACGGCAATAGGCTAATATTTTCAAAGCTAAACGATCACTTCGACATCTGGTCGCCAGTAGGAGAACCGTCATAAAGGAGGTTGGGTTGAGAACGCACCGTGTGCAGCATTGGAAGGAGCACACATATTACACTTTTTCTCGAAATAGTTATGTTGTAGACGATCAGAGAGCATTGAAAAACATGATAAACTTTTTTTCCTTCCAAAATGTACAGATCCGGTCAGTGCTCATGTACGATTTGTGGGATGAAATTGGAAAATTGGTGTTTGACTACATAGGTTATAAACATACGGATTCTTTGTTTGTGGCTAAATTTGTTGTGAAATCATGCGTATCGCAAGAATAAAGGGTCAAAATGATTATGCCAATGGAAAATAGTTTAATAATTAATTGATTATGAGCTAATTTTTGGGTCGAAAAATTGAATTTTGGACGTAAACAAACATTTTCAATGACATTTCTCTCCTTCTTACCTAGCGACCTCTATGCTGGCGGCGCATTAAATTTGCCTATAGGCTAATTCACAGACAAACAAACGTCACACTCTCATCATTGTCCATCAACCACCTTTTCAACGGTCGATTCAAATATATGGTAGGTGGCCAATCCGCCACCCACAGCGCTCGCATCGTTTTTGACGTTTACACACTACCGCCATCTGTTGGCCCGTCGGCCATACACTAATTCTAGCATTGGGCGTACATGTCCTCGTGACTATGATTTGGATCGAGATTTGTTCTAAGTGTTACGTCTGTTTGTCTGTGCTAATATTTTCAAAGCTAAACGATCACCTCGACATCTGGTGGCCAGTAGGAGAACCGTCATAAAGGAGGTTGGGTTGAGAACGCACCGTGTGCAGCATAGGAAGGAGCACACATATTACACTTTTTCTCGGAATAGTTATATTGTATAGACGATCAGAGAGCATTGAAAAACATGATAAACTTTTCTTCCTTCAAAAATGTACAGATCCGGCCAGTGCTCATGTACGATTAGAGGGATAAAATTAGAAAATTGGTGTTTGGCTACATAGGCTATAAACTTCAGGATTCTTTGTTTGTGGTAATTTTTTCCGTGAAATCACGCGTATCGCAATAATAAAGGGTCAAAATGATTATGCCGTTGGAAAATAGTTTAATAATTAATTGATTACGAGCTAATTTTTGGGTCGAAAAATTGAATTTTGGACGTAAACAAACATTTTCAATGGCATTTCTCTCCTTCTCCCCAGCGACCTCTATAATGGTGGCGCATTAAATTTGCCTATAGACATGACATGAGCGCCCAAGTAACCAATAAGCCGTATAAAGCAGCACCAAATCAGTTCTATAGTCGATTTAAAGACATGACCAACAGGGCTAATTGGAACTATATCGTGATTATGGGCCGCTCAAAAGCCACTTTTGGCGAATTATTCGGCTGATAAATGGCCTACTCGTTCCGAGTCTCTGAAGTGAATGATGTCAAAAAAATTATAGCACGTGGGTGGATGAAAAAGAAAAAAAAGTTTGTTTATCTCATGTACTTTTCTTTCTATTTCTGTTTCATTCAAGTCGTATTTTTTTTTTTTGTTGAATTACTGTGGTTCGAACTAATGTTCTCCCATCTCGTACTATTTTAAGATTATTCCGGCCACATTCCTATCTGCTCCATCGATGCTTTTCTGATATGCCCTGCTCAGCATCGTATGTAAATCAAAACATCATGAATGCTGGGTGTTGGCATAAAGTGCATGTAATTGAACCTGGATAATTTATTGCTACATTTTGGCCATAACCAAAACAAAAATCTTCAAATCAAAATAAAATAAATTATAAATTCGAGAAGTCTTCTGGAAAACCCCCTGAGAGCATTAAAAATCAATGTATTTCATGTTTCCCAGAATCGCTATCCTGATCGCAATGGAGTCCTAACATTTTTAATAAAATCTTGTTGCTATTTAATAACACGAAAGAGCATGTTACTTTAACTACTATAGCAATTTTCCCGCTCTAATAACGGCTATATCATGTTTAAACTTTAGTTTAAAAATTGGGTGCATAAATGAACCTTGACACTTGTGATCATGTTTGACGTTCGTTTAGTCGACAAAAACACCAGAGGGGTTTTAGTTTTAACACTGAGGTTGCTCCTATCTAACATTTCGGAAGGGACACGGAAAACAAAATACACCCAAAATTTGAGTTTAAGCTAAGAAGTGTGACAAAATCTAAAAAAAAAACATAAAAATATGTTTTTGGACTTAAACCAACGGAAAACATTAGAAAATGTGCTTTTGGCCAAAACTTAAGCGTTTGGCACTAAAATCGGGACAGGGCTTTAGGAAACTATTGGTGCAATCCGGACAGCCTCTGGAACGATTGGAAAGCGTGAGTTTCAAACTTTTTCATTCGATGTAGTGCAATCCCTAACCCCGTTGTCTTGAGTCCCGTTGTTTCGGAGATCATCCGGATTGCCAAAATTACAATCAGGATCACGGCACCACACCTAACACGTATTTTTTTTAAATCATTCGTAGTAACAATCCTCATGCTATTCAAAACCGCTTCGAATTTTGTCATTCTTGACATTTGTTTTGAACGAAGCCATATATAATTCGGGTGGCATAAACGTCATGTACATTAGCCTCTTAACAGCATTGACAGCCGTTGTATGCTGCTTGCAGACACAGGGCTTACAAGCACTGTGTTATTGCGTTATATACCCATATACGGCTTGTTTCAGTGCTCGAAGGTCACAGTGCATAAAAGCACTAGAAAAAAATATATAAAGTCTGTTGGCTCTGTAAATCAATTTAGCGGCCCATATACCGCTTATAACAATGCCTAATGGTTACCTCGGCGGTGATTCAAACTATGTAGAACCAAGTAGTGTGGATGAATGGATTATCTGGATGGAAAAAAGTATTGAAAAGGATAAACGTATGTTTAATGCTACGTTTAGACTAGATCTGATATTATGTAATATAGGCTCTCTTGATATCAGAAACCTAACATCTTGTTTTCACTTAAAATAAGAAGTATGACGTTTGATATCAAGATGGCCAATATTACGTAATATCAGCTCTAGTCTGAACGTAGCATAAGAAGCTTTAGTAATTAATAAACGGTTTCTTTACCACCGCTTAGACCTTAAACCTGGTTTAATAGTATGGATAAACGTGGTCTACGGCTTAAAGGAAGGTGAAGAAATTGGCCCTAAGTGATATTGTAATGAATTTCATATCAGACTCGAATGATCGTACCGATTAAAGGGTCTTTAAATAAAACAAACAAACAAACCATTACGCCCCACAGTTCAATTTGCTTAATGTTTCTAAATCGAATGTTTATCTCTCATTTTTCTCTTTCTGCGATTAAAACTGTTTGAATCTGAAATACAGCTTCATGTAAGACGCCAATTAATACCGCGTGGATGAAGATTACGTGGAGGAGCCATTGGGAACCATTCGGAAAAAGTGAACATAATTCCTCATGCAAAGTGCGGTTTCTAATTACGTTGGTCTTGGAAGTTGTTACCATTGGTTAAACCGGATACATGCCTTTCCCCATACAAAATGAAACAAGAAAACTTCTGCTGATCAACTGTGGACAAGAGCAAAGCAGGTAATCCATTCCATGACCATTTCTTGTCTTATCCTTTTGCACAGCGCTCTCCAGTATCGACCATCTGGAAATGTCGAGTGATCAAGTGTGGCATGCAAAAAAAGCCATCAATTGTGTGGGACGTCAAACGCCATATTCGAGGCGGTGATCCACCAGAAAGAGTCCGCCCTATTGTTCAACAGCTACTCTCGACCCGTTTTTGACAATCAACTATCATTTACACCGATGGATCCAAGCTAGACAATACGGTAGGAGCTGCTTTTCATACAGCCGGGTTGGCGGGCACGTACAGCCTTTCGGAAGAATGCAGCGTATTTTCCGCTGAAGCATACGCCATAAAAATGGCCGTCTCCATTCCAAATGTTCATTGAGAAATAGTTATTCTCACGGACTCGGCGAGCTGTCTACAGGCTCTGGAAGCAGGGAAACCAAAACACCCGTGGATCCAAAAAATTTAATATGCGGTGCGGACCAAGCCGGTCCGATTCTGTTGGATCCCTGGACATGCAGGGATCAATGGAAATACCGAAGCCGATCGATTTGTTGACGAGGTGCGTAGGTAACCGGTCATTGATATTCCCCTTCCAGGAGAGGATGCATTAAGAGCGGTAAAGAAAGCGATGCGTGGTCAGTGGGATAGCAAGTGGCATGAACCTCGAGACGTGAAGTTAAGGAAAGTGAAGAACGACACGTTCCGATGACCAGACCGTAGCAGCGTAGCTGATCAACGTGTGCTAATTCGGCTAAGGATTGGTCACACACGGCTGACGCACACCTTTTTACTGAAGAAGGAGCTACCGCCCAGCTGTGAATTACAGCTGTGATTGATACACTAGCGGCGAGTATTATTTTCGGAGAGTTTGTTCATCATGCCATGTGAGTACACCCCATCAACCGTTACTGTTGGCGCGTAACATTTGTGTAACACAAGCCCCACGTTACGAAATATTCTAAGCATTTTCTAACCAATCAGATTGCGAGCTCACAAAAGCTATGATGAAAACAAAAGTGCAAAAACAAAGTTAAGTGTCTTGTAATTTTTCAATTTTTTAGAATAAATTAGTGAAATTTGAGTTATTAAACGCAAAATGAAAACTAACTTTGTACCTAGAGTCAATCAAGTAAGTGAAAGTGTTAATATGTAGCAAGATTTATGGCTTGAGTCACACGGTTTACCGGGATATATCTTTCAGCTTGACTCCATTCAGTTGGATAACGAAATCGTCAACATCCTCAAGGAGCAAGTTTACAGCATTTTACGGAATCTTCCGGTAAGACCCGATTTCTTGACCTGTTCTATGATATAAGTGTTCAACAATATGTCCAACGTTTCAGCCTGGCCTTCTGAGCCGCTTCCAGCCGGAAATCAACCTACTTACGAACTCTGCCCTGTGGAATTTCTCCATCCGGAAGTCGTTTGCTACTTTCGGCCAGCAAATGCTTTCGATTAGTTACGAGAAAGAACAGCTCGGTTCCGGAAAGCTGAAAGCCCACTACGCTTTGACCGTAGCCTTGGCTTATCTGAAGGAACTGATTCAGTTCCGGTTGACGGGTGTTACCTTCCTACAGCGGATGATTACGATTGTGGAAAACTGCTTGACTTGTTTGAACTTTATTAATTTCTTCCGGTTCTTGCGGACTGGCCGGAAACCTTCCCTAGTGGATTTCATTCTTCGGCTGGATCACCGGTCAATCGATGGAGCCAAGCGGAGAACCATTGGCTATTCGTACATGACGAGGGAACTGATTTGGGCGGGATTTATGGAACTGCTGGGATTCACCATTCCAATTGTTAACTATCATGCCTTAAAGCGTCGGTTGAGGAATATGCTGAAATTGGAAAGCGGATCACGGGAAGCGAAAAAGATTGAGCTCGAAACCGGCAGTAGATGCGTTTACTGCAACGAAAGAGTAACGCTGCCACATCATATGGGATGTGGGCATGTTTTTTGCTACTACTGCCTTCAGGTAAGGTGTGGCGGGATAAGTCTATTAAATTGCTAAAGTTTTCTTTTTGTTCATTTCAGGGCAACTTGCTGGCGGATTCCGGATTTCAGTGCAACGTTTGTGACTTCAAAAGTGGCATTTTTGAGAGAGTCGTTACTGCAGGATAGAATTAAATTAGGTTCATAATTATTTTCAATTATACAGGGCAGGTTACCTTTGAATGTTGTTGATGTAGTTTGTAGGTTGAGGCAATAGATTTTTTACATTTTTAAATTTTAGCCACGTATTATCGTATTAAATCACTGTCCAATCCGTCACCGCGGGCGTTACTCCGAGTTACGCACAACATCACAGTGGTTTGAAGCCGGCTAAAACCCCAAAAATCAAAATGATTCACTGAGGCAAAAATACTTTATAATTTTAAATACATTCTAATATCCTTTAACGAGGAATATGATCTGTCCATGGAGCAAGTTATTTACGGAATCCCAGATCAACTTCGATGTTGAACTATTCCCCATATTTTCAATTAAAAGTACCAGAATGTCAATTCCTATAAGACAGCGTCCATTTATTACGTAACGCTAAAATTGGAAATTTTTGACTGGTGGCTGAATGATACTTATTTGTGATGGCTTTGATAAAATTTTTTTTTTTTTTTTAAACTATTTGAGTGTATTTTAACGCACGAGGGCTAGTTCTACACTTGGCTTTGATAAAAGGATGATAGGGTGTTTTATGTATTTTGGACAGAGCGCTACGCGTATATAATTTGGCCACCTCCATTTCTCTTGAATGTATGTTCGAATCCTCTGAGCAGAATCTCAAATATTTTTTTTTTTTTTTTAAATCTTTATTTGAGTGTATTTTAACGCACGAGGGCTAGTTCTACACTAGAATCTCAAATAGAGAAACTTTAAAGTAGATGGAGTACCGTGTACCTTTTAATTCCGCTCCTAAATGCTTATCTTTGACAGATACGCGTATTTCGACTACCACTTGCAGTCTTCTTCAGTGTCAGTGTCACATGTTTACTCAACTTTTTATGTTTGGGCCCATTCACAAATTTCATAACGCAAAAGGGGGTGGGTGGGTGTCCTTAAGATGTTACAGCTCATACAAAATTCGAAAAATTTTCATATAAAATGCGTTACGAGGGGGTGGGTGGGTATCGAAAATGGTCGTTTTTCGCTTTATGAAATTTGTGAATAAACCCTTTTTCGTTTGTTTAAGTCCAAATTTTTTTTTTATATTTTTCAAAGATTTTGTCACACCCCTTGGCTTAAACTCAAATTTTGGGTGTATTTTGTTTCGCGTGTCCCTTCCAAAATGTCAGATAGGAACAACCCCAGTGTTAAAACTAAAAGCCCTGTGGTGTTTTTGTCGACTAAGCAAACGTCAAACATGATTAAAAGTGTCAAGGTTCATTCATGGACCCATTTTTGAAATTAAAGTTTAAATATGATATAGCCGCTATTTGAGCGGGAAAAATTGCTGAAGTAGTTGCAGTAACATGCTCTTTCGTATTATGAAACAAAAACAAGATTTCATTAATTATTTTAGGACCCTATAGGCCAGGGGAAGTGGTTCATCCAGAGTGAATTTATAGCAGAGAAAAAGTAGATTTTGTATGAAAATTGACAGGAAAATGAATGACAAGTTCATCCACTTCTCCTGGCCTATTCGTCACCACCTTATGTTTATGACTTTACCAAATATGTCAAGATCCACAACTATATTTTTTTGCAAATCACATATTAAGCTCACGGTAAAAAGAAGCAAGGTATTACACTCCGAAAAATGACATTTGGCAGTGACGTCATTCCTATCGCAAACTCGAACGAGTGCAAAAGAAAGCATGGCCTGCTCTCCTTTGCTATCCTCAAGGCCTCAGGCTTGACGATAGGAATGACGTCACATGTTTTGATGGAAAATCGTTGTTTACACGTGGGAATAGCCTACCTTGTTGTGTCTACCGTGATTAAGCTTGTCCGCTTTCAAAGCATACTTTGTTGAAAATATTCTAGAGTGGATTTTGTGCTTTCACGAAAAAGACTGAAAGAGTAGAGATTGTGCTTTGCTTTGTCTCGCACAAAAACAAGTTTTCTCCTGCGCCTTGGTTTGAGTTTACTCGCAAATAAAGGGAGACGCACAATCAATTTCTGAGTGGCATGCATGTTTTTGGCATTGCACTGAGTTTCCAGACATTCCATGCTGCAAACTTTGTTCAATGCTGCTTGGTTACCATGAAAAGCGAAAAAAAGCTGCATCATCTTCAATCAGCATTTGTTATGGCAATTTTACATCCACAAATGCCGAATCATAACAATGTGCCTTTATTTGTGTATTTGTGATGACAAAACAGCATTTGTCGATGACAATCTATTACTTATGGTTCCGCCATATTAATTTCACTCCGGTTGCCACAATTTCACTTTTTCAAATCAAATTACCTCCTTGAATTCGCGCATTTCATTCTACGGTATGATGATTAAACTGAATCAATATAATTTTAAGCACAATTACTGACCAATCCAACCAAGAAATGTTGAATTCTTCACCAGCCGGATTATTTTAGCAAATGCTTAATAACTAGAAATATGCCACTTTCAGAGGGGGCACAGGCAAATTATCTTCTTTCTCATCACATTTCACAGTAAATCTCTAATGTCGGTCTTGCCGGATTCATTCCAACGTAAACAAACAAAAGAAGATTGAAAACACGTCTGTGATAAATTATTTCGTAGTGCTTTTTATTTGAAGTGATTTATTTGTCCTAGTGCTCAAATCTTTAGTGCCGAGGGAGATTTACTACCATAAATGCTATTTTGTTTTATTTGTGTAACATAATTAAACACTTCATAGCCTCTTTCAGAGTGGACCAACTAGTCACGGTCTAATCTACAAGAGGTTTTGGGGGATGCGATGAAGGCAACAGCGCCTTGACCGTGGTTTTATGGGCGTTTATTAATAGCACCCTGGAAGTAATTCGTTAAACTAAAATTGTTACTTGGGGGTAAATCATATAAATAACTCTGCTCCCTTGACCTCAAGGATGATTTGATTTCTTCGAATATCGTCAATAATATCTGAAAAAGAGTACACTTGAGCCCGTGCAGCAAAAAAAGAATAGTATGCACATTTTTAAGGATAAAAGAGTACATGTACTCTAATAAGAGTACGTCTGGTAACCGTAACGTTGCTGAGCTGGCAGCAATTAACTTCATTTTGGGGATAATCTCCAACATGCCTGCCGACCACTTCTTAAGTTTCTTGGTTAGTCTCAGTTCTATTGAGGCACTCCGATCGATGTATCGATGTATCTATTACAAGAAATAGGCCAGGGGAAGTGGTTCACCCAGAGTGAATTTATAGCAGAGAAAAAGTAGATTTTGTATGAAAATTGACAGGAAAATGATTGACAAGTTCATCCACTTCTCCTGGCCTATAGAGAGCAGATGTCAAAAGATCTTATAAGATTACCTTTGTATGGGTCCCCTCACATTGCTTAATTTATGGCAATGAGAAGGCGGACTCTCACAAACAGTAGCGTAACTAAGGGGATGCGGTCCGCACCGGGCTCCAGATTTTTTGGAACCCCAAAATCGTGGTCAAAATTCTTCATACCAGTAAAAATTCGGTTATCACTGAACTGACATGTAAACCATTAATGCAAATTTCGATTTAGCAGATACTTGAATTGATAATTTTAGGGGTTCCTTAATCAACTAGCATTTGTGGATTGTAGAGATGGGCAGAACGGTTCATTTTAGTGAACGGATCCGATCCGAATCACTCATTTTAGGGCCTGTTCACAAATTTCATAACGCTGAAGGGGGTGGGTGGGTGTCCTTGTAACGTTACGGCTCATACAAAATTCGTAGAACATTCATACAAAAAGCGTTACGAGGGGGTGGGTGGGTGTCAAAAATGGCCATTTTCAGCGTTATGAAATATGTGAATGAACCCTTAGTGAACCGGATCTTTTGAACGGTTAAGTAGCTTACAAAAAAAGAGCAAATTGAACCTAGCAAACAAAAAAAAGAGCGGTTTCTCCCTGTTGTGCGACATACCTTTCGTATTTTTCGCTTTCTTATTCTTCCCCAATATCTCACGATACATTCGTCGGATTTCCCTACCCGAACCAAAAAGTAAAAGCAAAATGTGCTTTGCAATTCAAGTGAACACTTTTTCTCTCGATCTTTCATCTGCCTGTATGCAAGTAGGCGGGGCTCATTAGTTGTTTGGCTGTGTACCTATGCTGAGAGTGAGGAGCTGCAGCAAACTGTGTTTGCATGTGTGCCGTGACGCGCAAAGCAAGGCACGTGTTAAGCGTTATTGTAAAGTCGAGAAACGAACGAAGCAGAATAAGGCTATCGCACCCTTCTCTCTCTCCAGCATCAGGATCAAATGGGATTTTTTGTTTGTTGTTTTCATTCGGAAACGGTTTCGTTTCTGTGCTATTACAATTTCGATGGAGACCTAGGGTGATCAAAGTAATTTGGACAGACCGTTACGTGTATATAATTTGGCCATTTACGGCAAAATCAAATGAAGGTGGCCAAATTATATACGCTTAGCGCTCTGTCCAAAATACATAAAACACCCTAGTGCTTCAGGGGAGATCCTCATTAAATTTTAACGATTACCACCGGATTCACTACAATCCCATAAAAGTATCAACATTCCTAACTGGATTTCAGAATTTTCAGCAAATGGAATTGATTACAAGTTTCCTACGAATCGAAAGAAATACAAGATGGCACTGGACTTATGAGAATTTCCAATAGAATTGAAAAAAAAAATCCTAAATATTTCTAGACATTCTGGGGTACTAAAATATCCTTCCTCAATCCAATCTCTGTTGTAAGTACTGATTTTTAATTCTAGGAATTCCAGGGATTCTACAGGAATAACGAATTTACTTCTCCGTTTAAGTGCATACTATCAATTAGGTACCTTCTTAAACAATGTTCCGCAGTTTCGTTTCCAGTTTTACAAGAATCAGGGCAGGGGACCTGTAAATAACTGCTGAAGTAGTTCTGTTGAATTCTTTAATTTTGACCGCATTTTATTCAACTTCAATCACTGTCCAATCCGTCACCTCACGTTAACCCGCGTTACACACCACTGACAGCGCGTAACGCTGCGGCCATTTTGACCCGATGACGTTGCGTCGGTTTTGGTTCGCGTTCATCCGACGTGGAATCCGATTTTGACAGTTGGGGTTCAACACATCAGCAGAGCAGAAGAAGGGGGACCAGATTCATTACACTTTTCATTCGTTCGTCAGTGCAGAAGCAACGTAGTTTGGTGTGGTGCGTGAAAAAGTTAAATATTTCGTGAAATTAGTGCACGTTTGTGTGGATTTTCCTGTCGCCGACGTTTAAACAAGTAAGTTTGATCGAAATAGTTAAGAATTTGTTTTGGGTTTTCATTATTTTGCTGAGAATTTCGATAATTCGTTTGGCCATCAGACCGCCAAGATCAGCATTCTGTATCAAAGGTTACTAGTATTTATGGTCCAAAAGGACTTTTTATATGACTATCTGCTTCCTAACAAATAGTTCCAACATAAAATTTCAAAAAACTGCATTAAAACCAAGCGTAAAATCGCTAATTAGATTTTGTTCGAATCCCAAATCGGCTCACTTTCTCTGCCACATCTTCAACTCATACACTGGATCGAATGCTTACCTCATTTTGCTTTGATTGGTTGACAGATTTCTCAGGCATTCTCAAAGCTGGTAGAAAGTTTTATTTTAAGAGACTTGGTATCTATTTAATTCATGTCTTTAAAAACTATCTGTTTTAACGCAAGCTCTCCAAAGTCTCTATTTTAACCTAAATGGTCTCTGAACTCACTTTGTCCTTATTCTGCTTGCAGTGAATCGTGCTGACAAATTCTAGAAGTTCCTGAGAAACTTTAAGATACTATTACACGATAATTGCACAGGATTTTCAGGAACTCCTTGAGCAAACGCTTTAGGTATTCTTTTAGTGAATTCTTCAATAGGATTATCAGAGACTCCTACAAGAATACCTCGATTCCTTTATTAAGTCTCAGAAATTCTTCCAGCGGTTTTTCAGGGAGTACTCCAACGCTTCTCCATCCTGTAATTTCCGTAAAGATTATTGTGAAAATTTTACAAAAGACTCAGATATATAAATTTACTCTAAATATGTTATGACTAATTCTTCCACTGTTCTCTCCAGTTGTTGTTATACGAGTTCTTCCAGGCAAATCCACAAATATTCATTCCAGAGGTTTTTAAGAAATTAGTCTAGTTATTTTTGCAGGAAGATCTACAAGATTTCCTCCAGAAATTTCTCCACTTTTCCTTCCAGGCTTTTTCATATGAGTTCCTTCAAAAAATCATCTTCATTCACTCTTTTGATCTTTTTTTATATGGTCTTTTCTTGGACTTTTTTTTCTGACAAAAGGTCCTAGGTACGGTATTTTTAAATTTCCTATTTTCAAGATACTTAGTCGCTAACTGTAATTGACAGACTTTTGGACATTCGTATATTAAAACGTGCTTTGTTTTTAATTACAGCTCAAACTAAACAAATATGGATCAAATCGCCAAGATCTACGAGCCGGGCCGTTCCTTCGCCAAGGACTCGATCCGATTGATCAAGCGCTGCACCAAGCCGGACCGTCGCGAGTTCCAGAAGATTGCCATCGCCACGGCCATCGGGTTCTGCATCATGGGATTTATCGGTTTCTTCGTCAAACTGATACACATCCCGATCAACAACATCATCGTCGGATCGTAAGCCGGAATTAACCCACGAGGAGCGGTCCTGTGTCGCACCGTAAGGGTCTCATAGATTGTGTGACTGAGAGAAGCTGAGCAGCAGGAGGAAAGTTTTTTCAATCTTCTACAAACAAAAAAATCGTCATTCATGTCAAGTAATCAGCCACACCCTTCGATGAACTGTCTTTTTTACATTATAAGGAATCCTACACACTCTTTAGCATAGAAAAGAATCGTTTAATAGTGTGATGTTTGTGCGGTTGGGGTGAACCCCAGAAAGGTTTGCTACACGTGCAAACGAGATGCGTTGAGAACCATTTAAGTAAACACATTGATTTATCGTATATCAAGGAAATGATAATATAACTTATTGTTTCATTGTAGTTTAAAGGTGGGTCCGTAATTTACATTATTGAAAATTTGAGAAAGTCCCTCAGTCTTGTGTTCAGCTGTTTCTGTTTTTTTTTTTAATTTTAATTTATAAGGATGGTCTTCAGAATGCCTATAGGTATACCTACTGTTAATTTATAAATATTCTTGAAGATATGATATATGGCATTAAATCTATGCGCCGACGTTTATATATTAATGAATCGGCGTCGGTAGAAATCTTTCGGATATTGGTAAGAAATTTTGGGGTTTTGGTAAGAATCTTATGTTTAACTACAGTTTCCATAGAAATCTTAACATTTTCATCTGAAATTCAGAATTCCTACCAGAAATCTAGGATATTCATCCTAGGTCTTTCAGACTTGCTCCCTTTTTTTATCTCTATTTTCAATGGAGAGACCTTCAATTTTTGTAAACCAAAATGGTCTGTAAATTATTTTCAAGGATATGCTGCAGGTATTCTTCTAGTGATTTCTCAACAGATTTCATCTGGAATACTTCCAACGATTTTGCGATTTGCCCAGATATTCATGAAGAGATTTTTTTAAGTTGATGTTCAGACACATTTCTCCAGAATTTGTTTCATGAAATGAAATGCAACTACCAACAGTAATTGCCACAGGGATAACTGATAATTTGCTCAGATGCTGTTCTATAGGATTTCCTCCAGAGATTTTACTCTTGGAGTTAAGGTGAAACAGCTTGGAATCAACTTCTAAGATTGCACTGAAACTTCAAAGGCACAAATCTCGGGAAGCAAGCATCCAGCAACAGTGAAATTTTTATTTTGGCTTTGTGCACTAGGAGAAAGCTTAAAATAAGAAGATCAGAATCGTTTGCCAACTATTTCTCCAGTTTAGTGCCTTTGAAAACGTGAGTAGGGGCACAAGTCGGCCATTGTGACGGCCATCTTTGGATTCCGAGATGTTTCACCTTAAATGAAAGTATAACCTACGATGGTCTAACGATAACTGAGAGTTTATTTCGAATTAACTTATACTCTAATTATTCCATGGCATGCTTGAATATCGCACTTGCGCATGCGCCTACTTCTACATTTACTATTAGTTTTCCCATCGATTTCTCCAGTAGATCCTTCGGAGATTTCTACAGGAGTTCTTCCAAGAAAATGCTCAAAAGATTATTTCAGAGTTTTTGAAAGACTTCGGAAAGATTTTTCCTGGAAACTGTATAAGAATTTCTTGAGGATTTCGAACGCCCAATTTTACAATTATTCTTTTAGCCATATTCATATGGATTCCTACAAGAATTGATCTAAGGGTTGTCACTACACTTTTTTAAATATATAGAGGGATTATTAGAGAACGTTTAAGAAAAACTACAAACTGAACTTTAACACTTCACTTCACCTTTGCAAAGGAAAAGAAGTGAAGTGTTAAAGTTCAATTAGTAGTTTTCCTAAGGTTTGTGTAAAGAATCTCTCCGAAACCCCTCCAAGGTCCATTCCAGGAAACCTATTAACAACTCTTTCAGAAATTCCACAATAAATTCGACAAGGGAGTTTTCATTTTGTTCCTCCAAAAAAGCTCTGGCAATGGGTTACATGCATGGCCTGATTCGCTACCAGGGATGGGAAAAGTACTGAAGCAAACATTTACCACCTCTACATTTACATCTTTCCACACGACCATCAAAATCCAAAGCAAGCCATGACCGTTCAAAACAAAAAAATGTCACGGCTCTTCAAAACTGTAATCTTCTTCTTCCCAACTGCTATTCAAACCCGAATGCGAGAAGACTCGAGCACAGTGGTGACACAATTTTTCCGGTTTTCGGGGTTTTGCAATTTTGCCCGATAAAAGCAGCATAAAATTGAACTTGTTTATATGTATCGCAATGGAATGATTGTGCTCTTGTTGTTAGCGCTAATAGATTTCAATTAATTGAAAACACAAGCAAAATATTTGCGATTGAGTTATTTAACTTTTTTCCCATCATTCACTTCTGAACAGCTGCCCGAAAACGGTTATTGACTGTTTAACGATAAACTTGCGACGATCGACGCGTCACCATATTTCATTTAACGGAGGTTATTAGAACCAACCCGGTGCTAGGCAGCCATGTTTTCGTGGTCAGCATCAAACTCAAGAGCAACAACGTACAATGGCCTAATCGCAGACAGACGTTTAAGCAGGAACAAATTTATTCAAAATTCCTGTGTAAATTCTACCGTGGTGTCACCTAGGGAGCAAATTGCTGCAGTACAGTGACAGTTCGTAAAAGCACGTGGCTTCATCTTCTCGCTTACCACCCAGTCCACCACCCACTGAACAAAAATATCAAAACAATCACTTTAAAAATGATTCACACAATTGTGATGTTTTCACGCCAATTTATTTTACATGAGTTACGATCATTCAATGGTGTTATACTAGCATGAATCTGTGAGTAAATTAAATGCCAACTTGTGGTAAAAATTACAATGGATTTAATTAACTTTTACATGAGAAATTAGAACCAAAAGGGAACATCACCCACCCAGCGCGAAAAAAGGTGCATAGTTTTTAGCGTTGAGCACGTGGACTGTGGGATCGGTTGTGTGTCATGCGTCAACGAAATGTGATCAGGATGGTGGCGGGACGCATACGCCACTAACGCCATCTGTTAGCTTATTGCCACTTGGCGATTTGTGGCGGCCATGTTTTTACACAAGTGGCTGAGTCTAACTTGAACGTCTGTCTGCGGCCTAATCATATTAGGGAATTTTTCCTCCAATACTTAAATGTGTTTCTAGCTAATCACTTCAACCCAAATTGACTCGCTGTACTGCAATCCAATAGTTTGCAACCGTTTGTTTATACGAATAACTGTTGTTATGCGGGAAAAGAAATTTTTTCAGAGAAAAAGATTTCACCATCATCGATTATTATTCCTCAAACGGTTATTTGTTTACAAACATTGAGCTGTCAATGGGAACCATTTCCCATTAGGAACCAGAGATATATGCTCGTTATTTTTCAATGGGGTTGTATGGGCGGTGTCAGGAGGCTGATTAGAACTAACTTGGAGTTGATAATTTGGAGGTATTTTGGCAATTTGGAGGTTAAAATCACCTCCAAACACTAGCGATTTTGCGGTGGGATGTTGACGTTTGATCACGAATCGAGGAGGGAAAGAAAACATTCAAGCAGTGTATGAACCGTTGGCAGCGTAGCGCCTGTTGGTATTCGTGATCAAACGTCAACATCCCACCGCAAAATCGCTAGTGTTTGGAGGTGATTTTAACCTCCAAATTGCCAAATAACCTCCAAGTTAGTTCTAATAACCTCCGTTATATGAAATATGGTGGCGCGTCGATTGTCGCAAGTTTATCGTTCAACAGTCAATTTGTGCTGCTGCTGCTTTGTGTGATTTGGTTGACTGGCTGAATCGTAAATGGCGGTAGAAAGTGTTAACAATTCGCATGCCTGTTCGCTACTCACGTAGTCATGCACATGCGCTAGTGTTTATGGGCGAAAAATCGCTAAAAGGTAACGCGGAAAATATTTGTATGGCGAAATGCATCTAACGAATTATTTCTCGAAATTTAGAACACTATTCGAAAAAAAATGTGGTGCCGGTTGTGCGTCATATATATATTTTTTTTATTTAAGCTTTTATTTACGAGATATTTGCAGTTAGATGCCTTTCCCCATACAAAATTATGCGAGAAAACTTCTGCTGATCATCTCCCGCATACTCGTGAAACATATCTGTACTGTTTCCTGTACTATTCACAACCATTCGCGACAATACCGTAACAGTTTCATATTACATGAAAAATAACAATAAACTCACCAAACCAGAAACGGGTTTTACCGTTTCGCAAATAGTAATTGGGCAAATCACAATGTGGGGAATAGGCGGTTAAGTTATGTAACCATAAAAAAACACAGATTTTCCCGAACACAATTTTTCGTTCACAATTCTTCAAACTGTTGACATACTATCCATTTTTGCCTAATTCACTATAGAACAAATAGTTGAAAAATAGTTGAACTATAAAATTACAAAGAGGACGAATAATGTTTGATTAATTGTTGATTTACGGTGCTGTATGGTATTTTAGTCATATACTGTACAGTTCTGTTACTGTAGTATTGTACAGAAATAATTGGTAATTAAATGTAAATAAGAAACAATAAAATACAAATATAAATTATTTTTATTCATTATACAAATTTTTTATTAGTTTCTCCAACTGCAAATTTCAATTTTTTGCTATAAGGATTCATTCACATATTTTATAACGCTGGAAATGGACATTCTTGGCACCCACCCACACCCTCGTAACGCTTTTTGTATGAAATCTCTACAAATTTTTTATGAGCCGTAACATCATGAGAACACCCACCTACCCCTAATAGCGTTATGAAATTTGTGAATAAGCCCTAACTTTAAATTGTTTGTTTCTGCTCCATACTTGAACCATTTAAATATCGACTCTCGCAGGTTTGACTGTATGCAAAAGTTCACAATCAGTTCTGGTTCTTGGACTCTGGGCCGCCGACGATATCTTTGCTGATGGGTTAAACCCAGCAGCTTCACGACTTCACACTTCAGATACTGCTACGATTCCGGAAGGTATGACCAGTACAGCCTACAAGAAGAAAAAAACATAACGGTGGACAAAAACGTCGAGTCTTGATCGTGCTTTAATTTTTTGTAGCTTACCTATTTTGTTGCACGTAAAGCCGTTAGCGAAGGTGGGTTCGGTTGCTCCGGATCCGGTTAAATTATTCCAATTTGCAGTCCCATTCGCAGGTAATCCAATAAATCTTGCTATTTAAGGCAGCAACGGTGGCGAGTTTCACTGGTTTTTGCACATCGGGAAATAGAATTTGCACAAGAAAAAACAAGCAACAAGGCGCTGCTGTACAGTTTTCGCGAACTTCCAAATTTCTGTTTTTTTTTTCTTCAACTTTTGTTGACAGTCGGTGTGCGGATACAAACACGCTAAAAAAATGCTATGTGACTGAATTAACTTACACATTTTTTTTTCGAAATGAACCAGAATATGTTTGACTAAGTTGTGTGAAAACAAAATAATGTTTTATTTTGGTTTTATTGTTGCGTGAGAATTATTGACCATGTAAGTTATAGCCGTGTATAAAAATACAGCTCACTATTTACCAAACTGTAAAAGTAAGGTAATATATAGTGAAATGTACATGTGTATTTGTTTTTGCACAAAAAATGCACAAACCATTTGGGAGAGGGTGGTCATACATTGCTACTATTTCTAACGATCTTTCATTCTCATATATTCCAACAAATTATGCACCTTTCGGTATATTGTTACAGTTTGGTATAGATTGAACAAACCAGTTTTTACAGTAAACAAAAATCAAACTCGTATTGTTCCACATATAACACACTGTTTGTGATACACTAACATTAACAGAAATAAGGAATATATTGTGCGGAAAGTATGGCAAATTGTGTTTTCCTATGCGGGATTTCTTCATCAGTTTATTCAAGAACCAACAATTCTTTCAAACATTTCTCGAGTGAACTCCATGGATTCTTCATAATTTCATTTAAGGTTGATTCCAGGAAATACGCCTCCAATCGCGAAACGCAACATACTGTTAGCCACCTTTCCTTAGGTAGCGCAACTAGTCAGAGGATACGCTTCCAATCGCGAAACGCAACATACTATACGCTTCCAATCGCAAAACGCAACATACTGTTAGCCATCTATACTTTGGTAGCGCAACTAGTCAGTGGATGAGAGATTTGATTTTTCACGCATCCATCACATGCCGCTATGGGGAAAAATGTTTTATTTTCCTGATATAAGACGGTTAACAGTGAAACATTTAGGCGGGAAAGGTAGGAATATCCATTCTCTTTGTTCTACATACGTTCGTTTTTTGTATTATTGCACTCGTTTCATAAAAATTGAGATCCGGCTGGTAGGAGCATTAGTTTGAGGTTGGAAAACCAGGATATGTGAGGTTAGTTTCATTGGAACTTTCGCCTGAACGATTTTTGCGCTTGAATAAAACACGCTTCGGAACATTCTCCGCTGCCCCTAAAAATACCATTGGGTAGATAAATGAATTCTCTACCATTGGATCTCATTCAATTTCATACATAAGTGAAGTAAGCGGTGAAAATAAATATTTTGTTCCGAATGTTTTGAAACCATGAATGAGTTTGACATTGCTCTCGTCAACCATCATCATGACGACAGCAGCACACCCCACCGGACGAATTGTCGCATTGGGAGCGAATTAGCCATTTACACTTTGATAGCGCAACTAGTCAGAGGATGAGAGATTTGATTTTTCACGCATTCATCACATGCCTCTGTGGGGGAAAATGTAAATGTTTTATTTTCCTGATATAAGACCCCGACCAACCAGTCTTCATAATTCTTTATAGATCTTTGACCAACGATGGCGATCGCTAACGGTTCAAAACGAATCTATATCGATCGCTATCGAAAATCACTGACTGGTTGACCGGGACGGTTAACAGTGAAACAGTTAGGCGGAAAAGATAGGAATATCCATTCTCTATGTTCAACATACGTTTGTTTTTTTTTTTGTATTATTGCACTATTTTCATAAAAAAATCAGATCCGGCTGGTATGAGCACTAGTTTGAGGTTGGAAAACCAGGATATGTGAGGTTAGTTTCATTGGAACTTTCGCTTGCGCGATTTTTGCGCTTGAATAAAACACGTTTCGGAACATTCTCCGTTGCCACTAAAAATACCAGTGGATAGATAAATGAGTTTTCTACCATTGGATCTCATTCAATTTCATACATTACTTCACTTAAGCGGGGAAAATAAATATATTCTTCCGAATGTTTTGAAATCTTGAATGGGTTTGACATTGCTCTCGTGAAACATAATCATGACGACTGCAGCACACCCCAGCGGACGAATTGTCGTTTTGGGAGCGAATACTACAGAACACAAGCATGCTCCCTCTCTCTGGTAGGGATCGAACGATGTGACCAAAGACAAATTAAAGACCCCCATGTCCCTTGCAGTTGCCCAAAATTTTATGGCTAATAAGGTAATCTAGAATGTCGTTCAAAGTGTACTGCGATCTGTCAAACTTGGGTATCTTTTGCCATACCGAGGGACCAAATGCAGTACTAGAAGTGGTACCCAATCTGAGCCCGAGTATGACGGACCTGATGTGACGTTTAGCTTGTGTAAACCATAAATTAATCGAACTGAATCAACTGAATACCTAAAGCTATCTCTGAACATTTCATTCTCTTGCTTTCTATTGCATTTAGATCTCTCGCTATCTCAATGGTTCCTTCGATATCGAAATGTGGAGAGTCGACTGTCCAGTTTATTTTACATATTCATCTTAATTTTATCAAATGCGTGAAATTTTCAACACGTGGGTCATGCGTAACAGAAATAAAAAAAAAAAATGTTTGGAAGAATTCGCTATCAGCTCTGTAAAATCAGCTGATAGCGAATTCTTCCAAACATTTTTTTTTTATTTCTGTTACGCATGACCCACGTGTTGAAAATTTCACGCATTTTTTCACGCTCGTCAAAAAATACTGTTTTAAGGCTGGTTTGCTACTGATAAGAAAAGAAATCGCCTATCTCGATGCGTGGAACATTTCTTCCAAGAAATGGTCCAGAAAATCACATTTTCCTGATCGCAGTACGCAGTTGAGAAGAAATGTCATTACAAATGGGGCTCTCTGTAGGAAATTTCTTGACCGTTTCAGTCAAGGAATTTCTTTACATTTCTTGAGCGATACAGCATACTTAGCTTTAGGCACGAGACTCACTAGTTTTGGAATGCGACATTCATATTTTACTTATTATTCTAGTACTAAGTGCGTTCCTTATCTGATTTTCTGTAACTGATAAATAATTGGACCACATTTTATTAAGTACAATAATAAACGATTATTAGGGACCGTCCAAATATTACGTAACGCAACAGGGGGAGGGAGGGGGTCTTGCATAGTGTTATGGTCCATACAAAAAATAAAAAATGCAATCTTGCGTCTGGAGGTGAAAAAATGCTGACAAACTTGCATCTAGCCATAGCCATCTTTATTTACAGAAGAGAGGATCGATGAAGAGAAATCGATCATGCGACTTACGCCTTTATTCTAGCACACGCTTGATATGTGCAACTGTATGAGCCTCTGTACGTGCCATAAATTCTTTTGTTCTCATGACTTTTACTGTGCGCCGTGTGTTGGTGCTGTCTCTCTCTTCCTCACGGGCAACTTGAAAACAGGGCGCACAGTAAAAGTCAAACGTTTTATAGCATGCATAGGCTCATACACCCCATTAAACATTTGACAGTTCAACAGCCGACTAAATTGGTTGAAAAATCGGTCGATTGTTGCACCGACGCTTATGGAAGTTTAACACAGCGATCAACTGACTAATCGCTAGATTAAATAGGGTGACCGAGGAAATCTTATGTTTAGTAGGTCAACTTGCTTGGATTTTACTTAAAATACCGATTTGTCTACCTATTTAGTAGGATTGCGTCGGCTCACCCAATTAAATCGGGTGCTATTCGGTTGATCCCAATGTTAATCTTCCATAAGCGTCAGTGCAACAATCGACCGATTTTCCAACCAATTTAGTCGGCTGGTGAACTGTCAAATGTTTAATGGGGCATGTATTCCAGGGGGCTATTTTCTTGAGTGTTCGTGATTGAAATTTACCCCCATTTTTCCTGCTGCCCTCGATATCTCGCGTAACAGTTCTAAAGGGCCAATGATCAAATTGTAAACAAATCGGGTTTTGATACCATTCGATAGCATCTCCCAACACCCACAAACTATGCAAACATTGTCAACATAATCATAAAACTTACCGTTATAAACTCGGTTTTCAAAACGGCCAATAACCGCTTTTTTCCAAATCATTCATTGGCCCCCACTCGAAAAGGCCAATGATTGGTTCTCGCTCCATCAAGAGGGCCTACAATCGGGAAATTTCGCAAACTGTCATTGGCCTTAAGCTATCAGTACACACTTTGCCAAATGTGCAAATATTTGCCAAATTTTGACAAATTTATTTGTCATATGTGTACTGACCAAATATATTTGCACAAACATTGATGTGCAAATATTTGTCTAATTTTGTAATAGCCAATACTTGAAGATATGAGGAAATATATATTGCAAAAGTATGCCAAAACAAGTTTTATTTGGTCAACTTTGCAACTCCGTTCAGTTCTCGAGTGGCAAACATGGACAAATAAGAGTTTGTCAAATGTTTGTCCACCGTGTACTGACCTTTGGCAAACAATAGGCAAACGGCAAACGTTAGGCAAACGTCTGAAACGTCAAATAGCCAAATATTTGCACACTTGACAAAGTGTGTACTGATAGCTTTAGCATGGTGAGAGGCCAATGACTCTCTCTTGCTCATTCATTGAAAACCGAAAAGGCCTAGCCTTGGGCCAAGCACGCTAATAAAATTCTATTTTGGCCAATAAAAAAGGCCCATGCCTTGATGAAAATCGAAAATGGGCCAAGCATTTAAACTTATCATTTTTTCCACATTTTTGTCAGTTTTCAGAATAAAATCAATTATTAGCGTGTAGTAATAGTAAATCGTCACTCAACTAGCAAGAAATCACATTTATTGAATTGAATACTGAAAAATAGGAATTGAAAATGTGGTGAATAATATTCAAATCGAATTTTCTCAGAGTCAGCGATCTGAGGATTGGCCCTTTTGAATTGTTACGCGAGATATGTCCCACGCAGTCAGTCGACATCGACACGGGTCGACATTCAACGGCTGTCAGGCGTATTTTTTTCTTCTTTTTTTGTCGAGCTCCCCGCATGAAACGTCAAAACAAAGTGGTTAACCAAGATGTCGGATTTGAAGTAAGTTTGGCCTGGCTGTGTGGCGTCGCAATTTATTGCAAAATTTGCCGGAAAATCTCGTTCGATTCGGAGTGAAAACCACCGGAAAGTGTTCCCGGGGAGTCGGTGAAGTGCGAGTGCTAGAAAGTGGAATGTTTCTGATCGGAACCGTGGCGTAGTGATCGATTTCAGTTTGGCTTGTACATGTGTTATTTTTTTTCTTCTCTTATTCCTCTTCTGTGTGGCGGAGGCAGTGGCAATCGCCTTTGGCGGTGGCAATTTCGGGTTTTGTGCGGCTTTTGAAGCCGGAAAGTGAAAACAGGATTTTGTACTGGTGGACGTCCCCGAGGAACGTCGGTTGTCTCACTCCGAAATCGAAATTTGTGCAATCGATCGATCTACGACTACATAATAAATTCCCCGTCCAGGGGTGAAGTGTGAAGAAGGGTGGTGATACTAAAAATAGTCTCGTTTTCCGCATTTATTTCTTGTCCGTTCCTGTTCCCGTTGATGATGTCCAGTGACGACTTGCTCAGTTATGAGCTGGCGGAAGGTGAAGATCCGGCCCTTCTGAATGAGGACGAATTGCTGCTGTCCGACGATGGTAAGCTGAGTGGGGGTGGGAGGTTTCTCCTAATTTGGTACTGTAAAGAAGGAAATCGATTTTCGGTGCAACCAATTGGTTGCATCTACAATCGAGAGAATTGTTTCCTGGGAATGATGACATAGGGCTGGGGCCTTATTACGATTACTTGAGTGGAAGTATATGGTTTATATGAATGGGTTGTGTTATAAAATTATAGTTAAACATTAGAAGCTATTATAAAATTGTTTCTGAGGTTCCTCAGAGAGGGTTGATTGGATAATGTCCCGGTTGGAACTTCTGGGGTCTGACCAGCCTTCATTCTGACCTTTTGTTTCATTATTTTATTAGTATCGTTTCAAACATTACATTCATTTCTTATATCTGTGTATTCTGTGTTAGGCAACATAATCATTCTAATTTAGTACAACTAAATTTAGCTTCTATTAACATTTTGACAACAGCATATTACATTTCATTTGCCGTAGTAGTTCAAAATTATAAGCAGTGATTTAATCAGTCGAGTACTGAAACATCGCTTCTTGATAATGATGCAAGTCTCCAGCATACCCATATTTGGCATGCTGTAACTTTATTTCCGTATGAGCAATCGGCATGAAATTTTGGCAGAGAGTTACAAATATACTCAATTTCATTATCACAAATTATAAAAATAATCAAAACACCGCTAAAAAAATAAGCACCAGGTGAAATCGCTCAAAATAATAGTAGTATTTCTTTTGTAAATGTTTTTTTCAGCAACAATTTTGTGAAAGATTGGCTTGTTTATGCATTTATAGCTTGAGTGGAAATTGTTAAAACGATGAGTAAAGAAAAATTTAAAAACTCAAGTACAGCAGATATTTATATTATTATTTTAAGCGATTTCACCTGGTGCTTAATTTTTTACCCGATAGTGTGAAAAATTTTATATCTTGTGAATATAAAATTGAGTACATTTGCAGTTTTCTGTAATTTCATACAATTTTCTCATAGGGAAACAAAGTTACAGCACGCCAAAGTTGAGCATTTTGTAAGAAAATCGGCTTCGACTACTATTATTCTGAACACAATGTCCATGTCGGAATTCGAACTGTTCATTAGCAAAAATTGAATTTTCGATTATGTGAACCATCATTCTGTTCAAAATGATCTCTTCAACATGTTTACTGATGGAGCAAAGCAAGCTGATTGGATATATTGCCGCAAGCTTCAGCAGGATTTTTGTCCGGTTTTAAAATTGGTACAACTTTGGCATTTTTCCATGTGCTTTCCATAATCTACTCTCTAGATGAGGATGTAAAAATTTCATTATCTCCATGGGCTTTCAAATTTCTGATTTTTTTAAAACAATAGTTCTTATTTCTCCTTAAATCAGTTCCCAAGGAAATTGTGAGGACGTTTTCTTGATTAAGAATGCTTCCAAAATCCAGAGTAACCTAATTTTTAATTGGTCTAGTGAATCCTAAATTGAAATTTTGCTCGCTTTCAAACTGCATAGCAAGTTAATGAACTTTTTCTCAATTAGTAATAATTTGTTTTCCTCTTTCAATGCCAATTGGCTTTATTTTTTTTTTCAAACATTAAGATAATTTCCAAAAGGGGTTATAGCCAGGGCTCAAACGAGAAATTTAGTTTTCAAAACTTTTGCTTCCTATTTAAGAAACACGTTTTTTAATTTCTTTTTGCAGATCCTGTCATACAATTTTCATAGCATGATCACAAGTGCGTCGAGATTGCATTTTCCTCACGTTTTTAAGACGGATCAAGTGTTCAAGATCATCGTCTGTAATCATGGATTCGAATTTTACGTCACATTTGAGTATTGCAATGCCCCTTGCTTTAAAAATGGATTTTGTTAAAATTTCGAGAGCATTGTCATAATCAAGTTTTGTTTGCAAAGAAATGTAACATCAAGATTTAATTATTGCTATCGATGTATGTTTCATATGGATTCCAGTCTGCTTGTAAATAATTGAAAGTGGCGCTGGTAGCACAGACAAACATAACGTCACACTCTCATCATTGTCCATCGACCACCTTTTTAACGGTCGATTAAAAACTATAGTAGGTGGCCAATCCACCACCCGCAGCGCTCGCATAGTTTTTGTTCGCGTTTGACGTTTACACACTACCGCCATCTGTTGGCCCGTCGGCCAAACACACTAGTTTTAGCATTGTGCGTACATGTCCTCGTGACTAGGATTTTGATCGAGATTTGTTCTAAGTGTTACGTCTGTTTATCTGTGCTGATAGGATTGAGAAACGCTTCATGCGATATTTGAAATGTAACAGGGACACGATCGTAATCAGAATCAGCATGAGTAACCAGTTGGCTGCAAAGAGTGACTAGAGGTTGGATTGATATGTCCAGTTGAGACTTCATGCCAAAAGGAAGAATGGTTTATCATAAGTACTCTGGTCTTCAATACTGAGAGATTTCCTTTGGCACTCTAAATTGGTTCTGTCCATGTAGTTTTAGAGCTCTAAAGTTTATCAAGCTTCATTTTTTGGACGACTTCCATGCCTTTAGCGTCTTTTCTTACCTTTTAACCTCTCAAAAACGTAACCTTATTCAAAACTCTATTCAAAAGTACAGCGTAAATGTAAATGAAGTTTCGCAAGATTACTCAATTCATACATTAATCTTAATAAAGTCGAGTTGGTTCAACATATCTCACAGAGAACAACAAGAAATGCTTTCTAAACTCTTGTTGGAATATTCGAAACCACAAAAACAAAAATGTTGTTAAAATAATCTGTACTTGTTTTAGTTCTGTCCGTCACCAACATACGCTATATATTAACATACTGATGAATTATAAAAGCTAGAAATTCCTCCCTTTCTTATCAAACGAATTCGGTCATATAATAATACGTTCGATTTAGTACGAATCAACGAGAGCATTCCATATTGGAAATTTCAGCGATGTGTATCGATATCAAATTTGGGTAAATGTGAATCAATCATTATATTAGTGAATACTGTACGGTAGATAAAAAAATGGAGTTTGCACTTGTGCACTTGTTTCGAAGAACAATCATGACAATCATACTACAATTTCTTAGGTTTGTGTGATATTTTCGTCTTACAGAATGCTTTGAACCAAGTAAAAAAAAAATAATTTCTTCTTGCGGAAAATATAATACTATTCAATAAGATTCAAAAGTTTTCATTAAAGACTATTTTCCATATAATTTATAATACTTTGTAACAATCTCAATCTCCTAAATTTTTAACTATGAATTATATTGTATGCGTCATACAAAAAAAAGTAGTAGCTTCGAATTGTTTAGTTCTACAAGAAAATACGATTATTTGAACCATCATAATTTCTGGCACAAAAAACGTTTCCCGTGTTTTAAGTATTACTTTGTACGTAAAGATAATTTAATGCAAATGGTGAAGTATTGTGAGGCAAATGTAGAAACTGAGTTTCTAACAACCAATTAAGAACACAGTGTTACTCAACCTCAGTTTTTTTACTAGATAATACATCCTAAAATATATATTTGAAACAGTACCAGGATATCGATTTGCATTTTTAGAGAGTATCAAAAACGAATTTAGTTCAAACTTCTTGTGATTCGTTTATTTAAGGTATTACAGCAAAGTGTAAAGCAATACATAGGTGATTGCTAAACCATAATTGATAAACCATAACTACTGTAGTAGTTGCACCTGAAAGAAAGACTGATATTAGTATGGTGAATCTTCTGAAGATACTGAAAAAATGAATTTAGGTGCTTTTATTTAAAAAATGAGTGGTGATAGTTTGTAAGTGTTATTTACATTGTTCTGACTGTATTGTTGAGATGTAGTATTTTGAGATTCTGTGATAATTAGTCTTGTTTACTGTCTATAAAAAAAGAAAAAAAAAAAAACATTGCCAATTATAAAAATAACAAAGACAAGAAAAAAAAAACGTTTAAGCAAGACAAATATATTTTGATAGCAATTTTTTATTACAAACAATACAAAAAAAAATCACAAAATAGCAATTGAAATATGTTTAATGATAAATCATTACGTCGTTAAGGGTCGAGGTCAAAATATTTAAAACCGACCTGAAGGTTCACCACTACTATCATGTAAAATAGGTACTTGAAAGAAGTTACAACCCAATAGTTAGAATCCCACTGTGCAGTCAACTTTCCCAGTTTTGCAGCCAGTCAGAAAGTCAAACTTTAGGTAGCGACCAGTTTAAGATTCAAAACGCCCCACGTTTTCTTATCGTTTATCCAGAGAGTGGCATCAAGCTCGAGCAGCACGAGGAGGAGTTCCTGCTCAGCGAATCGGAAGACTGGGTCGCCAAGCAGCTCGCCGCTAAGGAGAAGGAAGCAGCTCAACGTCAGTCGAAAAAATCGGATACCTCAGCGACGACCACAACAAAGACGACGACTCCAACCGTCGTTCCTGCTCCTAGGGAAGATGCAGCACCACCACAGCCGAAGAAGATCGCCAACAACGCCGAACGAATGCCACCTTCGTCGCAGAAGCAGCAGCAACAGCGTAGTGAAATACCAAAAGAGGTATCGCATCCTGTTCCGGAAGTGAAGAAAGAAATCATCAAACCAGAAATAGTGCAACCAGTAAAGGAAGTTCCTCGACAGGAAGTTCAACCGATCGTAAAAGATGAACCTCCTTCCAGTCAGGAGACGATCTTGCCAGCCTCGACAGAATCCGAATCCGGCAGGGATACCACAACGGACATGTCATCCGTATCGGGTTCTTCTCTCGTTCCGGAGTCAGCCTCAGGAACCTCTCTGTTCACGGAATCCTCCGTGTCGCAAACGGATTTGGATGTTTCATCTGCTCGGGAGTCGACCCAAACGGAGGAAGAAACGGATGCCGTTTCTTCGCAAGCCTCCACCCAACCGGAAGCCAAAGATTCGAAGGCTTCTTCAAACGAAAAGCCCAAATCCTCCAGTCAACAGTGCGACACCACCTCAACTGAGGACGTATTGGATTTGTACGTTAAGGATCGTGAACAGGACTTTTCCTACGATACCGATGAATCTACAGAGAAACGTGACTGGAAGCACGAAACCAGCAATAAGAATTCCTCTGCGTCCCATCATCAGCAACAGCAATCCCATCGGCCGCATTCAAATAGGCCCAACAATTACAAACATTCCGGCGACTCCAGTGGATCTTCTTCGGGAGAACAACACTTCCCGCCTCATGGAATGCTGCCACATCCGGGAGGTCCCGGAGGACCAGGTTTCGGCCCAGGTCCATTCCGAGGTGGTATGCGACCTCGTTTCCCACCGCGACCCGGTTTTCCCGGTGACATGAACAACTTCCGCAACAGTCGGATGAACTTTCCCATGGGGGGTCGACCACCGTTTCCGCCACGTGGACCTCCATTTGATCCCATGATGCGACCGGGAATGATGCGTCCCGGTGATCGGCCGCCTTTCGATCCCATGCGTGGAGGACCACGAATGGGACCCGGTGGACCAATGTATCGTCCAGGTGGCCCCGGTGCTCCCCCACCCGGTGGACCTCCTTTCGGCCCAATGGGTGGACCAGGTAGAGGCCCAGAAATGCCCTCTGGTGGTCCTCCAGGTCCAATGGGAGCAATGCCGATTCATCCGCCTCCACTTCTTGGATTCGATAATCCCCCCCTTGCGGCAGTCCCAGCTGTGCCTGTGATTCCCGCCACTCCGGTTCTTCCCAGAAAGGTTTTGATCAATCCTAATTTCAAGGGAGGTGTTGAAGCAGCAACTAGTAAGTTCAATTGTATTCCGTAACCGACGATGAACTCGTTACCTAACATTACACTCTCTTTTTCTCCCACGCAGATCAACTGATGCGCGACGCGCTCAGCAGCCAACAGTTCCTGGCCAACATCAACAGCCGGCCGGTCAGTGACGAAGAGCTGCTCCGACAGCAGGAAGAGTTCATCAACAAGAACCGGATCGAAGTGGAGAAACGTCGCTTTGAGCGATCGCCATCCCGCGAGCGGGAAAGGGAACGCGATCGTGATCGGGACCGGGAGCGGGACAGAGATCGCGACAGGGAGCGTGACCGTGAACGAGATCGGGATCGGGAGCGCGATCGGGAACGGGGTCGTTCGAGGGAACGGGAACGCGACCGCGACAAGGATCGCAGCGACAGGGAACATCGCGATCGGTCGCCACGGGATCGGTCGAGGTCACCGCGGCGGCATCGTGCCGGAAGTCGGGACCGGGACACGAACCGGCCGCCCAGAAGGAATTTCCCATCGCGGCGCCATGGTAGTCGCGATCGGGACGACGACAATCGGTATCCGAAGAGGCGGAAGAGTGGCGACTTTGGGGACAATCCGAGGAGCAACAATGACGTGAGTATTGGATAGAAGGTTCAAGGGTTTTTTAGGGATTTGGACACTATTTCAATGCAACTCTTTAAAAAGTCTTTATCTCTAAAAGAAGGTTTCTAAAGTTTCTTTATTTTACCCAACATGATCTCTAATGACACTGTTTTTTCTATCCTCATTAATTAATCTTTGTGCGAAATTCTTGAAGCTTCAGAAATATTTTCAAAAAGTTTTTCGTAACTATTCTACAGGTACTTTTGGAATTTATTCTCAGAATCATCGAGGAAAAACTTAAGTAATTCTTATGATTTTTCCAGATGTTTTTGGTGGAGCACCTCCAGGAGTTCTTCCAGGGATCTTTCCTATGTTTCTATTAATTGTAGCAGGAATTTGTCCAAAAAATCTTCTAGCGATTTCTTAACCGAAGTTCAGATCAATTTCTCCAGAATTTGTTGCAGGAAATTATTTAGTAATCCAACATAACTACTCTTAGTCATTTACACAGGGATTACTATTATCATATTCCCAGGAATTAACTCAGATTGTTCCAGTTATTCTGCCCCCAATTTCTCCAGATGATACTCTAGGAAATTTTTCAAAGATTTATACAGGTATTCTTCCAACAAAATGTACAAAGGTTTCCTACATCGATTGTTTTCAGTAGACAACTGAAAATCAATTTCTCAGGGATTCTTTCAAGAATTCATGCACAATTTCTTCCAGCAATGGTCTGAAAAATCTTCAGCGAATATTTCAAAATGTCTATCAAAAACGGTTTCAGAAATTCCACTCAGCCAATGGACAAAAATTCAAAGTTCTGCCATTTTTGCAATTTTTGGCATATTGTTTTATTTTAGCTCCAATGAAATATAGATTTTTACTTTCTCGAGTACTTTTTTTTTTTCAACAACATTTATTCAACAAATTGATATAAATCTGGCTCCAATTCAATTAGTTCCTTGACAACCGGTGTCATGTGAGAACTAAATTAGACTACGGAACTTTTATATACGTTAAACAAAATAATAATCATCAACTTGTAATTAAACTTAGTCTTCCTTTCAGACTTTTTAAGAAGCAAGGTGTTGTAAACAGTACAGCTGTTGGGACAATAAGAGAATGCCAATACTAATCAATAAGAGAGTGCACAATGCTCACCGCATTATTTATTAATATAGATCAAAAGGGCATTATATCTATTTAACAAAGGATAGCACATTCTACAATATTCTGATGCTGCAATAGCAGCTTATCGGTAAGTGTAGAACTAGCCCTCGTGCGTTAAAATACACTCAAATAAAGATTAAAAAAAAAAAAAAAAAAGCTTATCGGTTTAAGGGTGTTATACACCGCAGGGACCAGAATAATTTTTCGTTTTTTTTTTCCTAGAACTATTTGAAACAGGTCCAGACAGGTCAACTCTATTTTTCTTCAAAACTGGTAAATTTGGGTATCAAACTTCATAACTTTCAAAAGCTAACTCAGACATGGTCGTGCGGAACTATTTCAGGAATACTGGTCATCCAGAAATATGAAAATAATCGACAATGTTACTTGAGGTCGGAATCTCCTAATTCTGCTAAAAAAATGGTTCACAGCGCAGTCACTGGATAATACCTTGAAGTGATTCCGCTCGACCATGTCTGAATTAGCTTAGTAACCCAAATTTGTCATTTAAGAAGGAAAATATAATTGGCTTATATGGGACCGGTTCCACGAAGGATCGATAAAATAAAGTAATAATAAATGTTCGAAGCTGGTCCCGTTTTCTAAGTTATTTCTTACATGGCATCAGTAATCGAAACTATAGAAAAAATTGAAGTAGGTCAGATTTATACCAATTAGTTGGGTAAATGTTTATCGATTGGTTATTTTTTTCACAGAATTTTGATCAGAGATTAGATTCTTCTTCTATGATTTTTTTTTTCGGTGGTTTGTGAAAAAAAAAATCCGAATTTTCGCTGACAATTAAGATAAGAGTAAGGAATTATCACGGTGATGCTGCTATATTTCACGCACGCTCCTAATTTCGCTCACTCTCATTTTATTCATATTTTTTATACATATTGGACTACGTAATCGCATATTATGTAACCATGGCTGAAGTAGAATTATTGAAAATACTAGCCGACAAAAATTTCTTTTGCAAAACATGTTTAACCCTCTAATACCCAACCCCGCCTTTAGACGGGGTACACTTTGGAATTTGGTGTATTTTTTCATAGCTCGGAAATTAAAATGATTTTATTTTTGGCTTAAACCTTAACTCATAACACGCATATAAGAAAAGTTTTTTATGATTTTTGAAACTTATTTGTATTATTAAAAATTGTTTGAAAAATTGTATTCTTATATAACCTACAAATGCCTGGGATTCATTTAACGTGTATTATAAAAAATCGTACCTTTTATATTTTTCTACGATCAACCTATCACAGTAGAAGAGCCTGATGGTATTGAAATGATTTCAAATCTGTTTTTCCGTTAGTTACACGGAAAATAAAAAATGTTCCAGAAAAAAAAATTAAAAAATCATATTTTCAAAAGTATAGTAAAAACTCAAATTTTTATTATTGTCAAAAATCAGTATCCCAAAGAGGATCCAAGAAAAAATTTAAAAGGATAGGGATGTTCAAAAATAAAAATAATAAAAATCAAAAACCAAAATTAATAAATTTGCGAAGAAAAATAAATCATTGCCCAAACCGTGTTTAGAATGATTTTAGATAACGAAAAATAATATTTAGATCGAAAACAAAAATTTGGGTATTAGAGGGTTAACATGTCAGTGAGCGAAATTAGGAGTGTTCGCGGGTACTTAACCCTCTCTTTCCCATGGTAGTACAGGTGATCCACCGATTTTCAACGAACGCGGGCTAAACCGAATTGGTACGAGTAGCTCAATAATAATTAGAATAAATTTATACGCTCATTTGTCTTATCAAACATCAAAATAAGTGACCTAAGGGTCAAACTATTGAAAAACAATCATTTTTTTTATTGTGGTTTTGAATAATATAGCTGATTTGGAATATCTTTTGTTAAAGAACTTTTTTTTAGAAACGCCATTTTGATAGTAAAATTGTCGAACAAAGCTGTGGGAAAGAAAGGGTTAACGGTATAAAGTTCCACCACATATTTCTCTAGGAATACCCCCAGTATTCCGAGCATGAGCATGAGCATGATTGACCGCCCGCAGTTGCTACTCCGTTATTGCAAGAACAGCTGTACTTACACAGGGAACCAACAGATGCTACTCAGGAGCAGTAGCATCTTAAATGTGCTCTCATCATTATAACAAACAATACCGGCGCCGGCTGCGTCCGAATGCAGGTCAATTTGAGGATGGGAGGGAAATGTTGACGTGTTACTTGCTTTCTGGAAGCCGAGGACTCCTCTGCACTTCCACAAGAAAACACTGGGAGTTTGGAAATAGGAAAGGATTCGTTTTGGTAAACGATAAAGATATAATATGATATGAATACGTAAGCACGGCTGACCGATGCCGATAGTGTGACTACTACGCGAACCAGACACGATCCTGATTTCGTTGCACGCTCCACAGGAGCATGCAACAGATTCAACGGATCTAACACTACTAATGCGTTTTGTTTTTTCTCCCGCACACTTTGTTTTTCTTCCGCGCAACGAGAACCGAATACAATTGATCCGGATTCCGTCGCACGCCCACAAAGGAGCAGGCAACAGTTTCAACAGATCTGACACTACTCTCTAGGAATACCTCCAGTATTCCATATAATAACTACTCCTGCACTTCTTCCAATCACTTCTAGAGTAATTTCCCTAGAAAAGTCTTCATGGATTCTTCAGATGTTCATGTGAAGTTTCACACCAGCAAATAATACAGTAATTATTCCAGTAATTCCTCGAATCGCTCATATATACATTTTCAGGGATTGTGTCCGATTTTTTTCAAGGAATTCCTTCAGTAAATGTAGGATATTACCCAGAAATTAGATTGATTATTTTTTCGACAATCATCCTAACAATGTATCCAGAGTATGCTCCAAATTTTCCTCAAGAGCCCAAGATTTCTTTCGGAGATCCTTGCAGGAGTTTATCAGAAATTTCTACAGAAGTTTGATCAGAGATTACTTAGGATTTCGGTCAAAAATATTTCCCGGATTGGGTTGGGAGTGTCTGCAGTGATTTCTAAAAAAACTTGAAAATCATGTTTACAAATATCATGTTAAGGTTGCCTCGTACCGTTCTATGTTACCATTCACCATGCACGCTGGTACACCATTTACCGTGCGTATAGTTTTCATCATGATTTAATTTTGTATCTTGAAGAAACGTTGTTGGTGGAGCAAATATGTTGCTAGTAGTGTCTACAGTCAATGTCGCATATTGGGTAAATAGTCAGAAAATAATTCTGATAGAAATTTGATTGCTGCTACATTACGAGGCTCATTCAAAACTTCAATGTGACTGTTATGCGGTTACAATTAGTAATGTGACATTTTGTGTAATTTTTTTTCGAATTTTCTAGAACAATCTCACAAGTAAGTTAATCGAAAATGTTTATCATTCGAGGACTCTCCACGGTATTAACTCGAAATCGACAAAAATGTCGAATGTGACAAATAGAAAAAGTTAATTGCAATCGTTGGCAAGAATGGATTAAAAACCGGGAAAATTATAGAGAAACTTTAAAGTAGATGGAGTACCGTGTACCTTTTAATTCCGCTCCTAAATGCTTATCTTTGACAGATACGCGTATTTCGACTACCACTTGCAGTCTTCTTCAGTGTCAGTTACTCGTATCCTGACATGAAGAAGACGGCTCCGATATGCCATATGCTACCTGAGCCGTCAATTAAAAATGATACATGTTTCGATTTGTTTTCTTCAAATCTTGTTCACTCTATTTGAAATTAATAGCCTTCATGGAAATCATGGAAGGAGGAATTTTCCATAAAATATATATTAAAACTTGAATATTTCTATTTTTCATCGATAGAAAATTTTAAGGATTTTCTGTAAGGTTAGACCATAAACTGAAACCCTGCGTAGGATAATTTTACGTTCATTCAAGTTTGATAATATCGTGATTCCAGGTATGCGTGTTCCGTGCTTGAGAAGCTCGATCAGGACCTCGTCCTTCCCTGAAGGTATTGTTAGAGAAATTCATGGTTGAAATCTTTTTTTTTTTTTGTTTTTTACAAGGGGGAAATCTGCAAACAGATCCCCTGAGAAGATAACTCAGGGAATGCGGGGATGACGCACCAACGACGACCCGCTAAAACCAGCCTATGCACTGTGCATGAGCAATTCATTTAGAATTGCTCAAGTGGTGAACAGTGCATCGACATGACCCTTGGACTCAGACCCTCATCTCCCCGGAACCACCTTACGGTATTTCTTCGGGAAGGGACCAGTGCATATAGCACAACACGTGTAGCAGAAGTAGCCTAGGCAAACTGCTTCTCCTAGCCGACTTAAACAATGTTACAAGGGACCAGCCTCGGCAGGGCTAATCCTCTGCAGCCAACTCTTGGTCGGCGCGCCATAGGCGCTGCAATTCTAACATAATGTGAGTGACAGCCGTAGTTACTGCATTCCAGCACTCGGCATCCGCACACATTCTCTCTATAATATTGTCGGGGGACGTGTCCCCTCCGCATGTAGTGAGCATGCGACCTCTCACAACAATGAAACGGGGGCAATCGAACACGACATGCTCCGCTGTTTCCTCTACACCAGCACAATTGGGGCACGCAGGAGATTCTGAGTGCCCGAACCTATGCAGGTACTGTCTATAGCAACCATGTCCTGACAGGAACTGTGTCAGGTGGAAGTTCACTTCCCCATGGCTTCTACCATACCAATCTGACACATTTGGTATTAGTCGATGGGTCCATCTACCCTTAGTGGAGTTATCCCATTCCTGCTGCCAGCTTCTGAGCGTTTCCTCTTTACACGTGTCGCGGACTCCTCTGGTACCCCTTTGGTTGAAGCATTGAACATCTTCCTTGATGATGAGCCCGATGGGCGTCATCCCGGCTATGATGCACACGGCCTCTTTAGATACCGTCCGGTATGCACTTGCTACTCTTAAGCACATTATCCTGTACGTGCTTTCCAACCGCTTTAGGTTTCTGTTCGTTCTAAGCGCTTTTGACCAGATTGGTCCTCCATACCTTAGTATGGATAGCGCCACGCTTGCCAGCAGCTTGCGTTTGCTGGCAATTACAGCAGAGCTGTTAGACATCATCCTCGAAAGCGCCGCTATAGCCGTAGATGCCCTTTTACAGGCATATTCAACGTGGCTAGCGAAGCTCAGCTTGTCATCGATCATTACCCCAAGATGCCTAAGGGATCGCTTGGACTCTATGGTGCAATCACCTACCGAGATAAGCGCCCGTTGCTCGGACTTGCGGTTGTTGACCACCACCACCTCAGTCTTATGACGGGCCAGTCCTAGTTTCCTAGACTTCATCCATTCCTCAACCAGGGAAATAGTGTGCGCTGCTGTCAACTCTACTTCCTCCATCGATTCACCATAGACCACTAGGGTGATATCGTCGGCGAAGCCAACAATCTTAACACCCGTCGGAAGGGGCAGCCTCAGTACGTCATCGTACATCGCATTCCATAACAGCGGGCCCAGGATTGAACCTTGAGGTACTCCCGCGGTAATTCGAACGCTTTTCTGCCCCTCCTCTGTGTCATACAGTAGAATCCTACCATCAAAATAGCTTTCTAGAAGCTTACACAACTGCACCGGTACCTTGAGGCGGTGAAGCGCGTGTGCTATTGCTTCCCAGCTTGCGCTGTTGAACGCATTCTTCACATCCAGAGTGACAACCGCGCAGTAACGGATGCCGCTCCTTTTATGCTCGATTGCCACATCAGCTGTTTGAACGACCGACTGGATGGCGTCCAGAGTAGATTTACCTTTTCTGAATCCAAACTGGTTGTTGGACAGGCCGTCCGCACTCTCCGTATACGGTACTAGTCTGTTGAGAATCAACCTCTCCAATAACTTGCCCGTCGTATCTAGTAGACAGATAGGTCTATACGCCGACGGGTCACCTGGTGGTTTCCCCGCCTTTGGTAGTAGCACCAATTTCTGTCGCTTCCATACATCCGGGAAGATTCCTTGATCAATGCAGCGTTGCATCGTGGTTCTGAACATGTCCGGATCCGTGTTCACTGCCGCTTTTAAGGCAACATTCGGGATACCATCGGGTCCCGGTGCCTTGTTTGACGCGAATGATTTCACGACTTCTGCCAGCTCTTCGTTCGTCACTCTCGCCACTTCTTCTCCTTCATCTGCCGCATACGGCGCTGGGGGCCATGGGCTTATGGGATGGTGCGGGAAGAGTACATCGATTATCGATCGCAGCAACTCGGGCGATTTCTCTTGGGGCGCTATGGCTCCTTTGGTCTTAGCCATTACCACTCTGTAGGCGTCACCCCATGGACTAGAATTGGCACTCTCGCATAGACTTTCAAAGCATGCCCGTTTTCGACTCTTGATTTCCTTTTTGAGAGCCAACTTTGCCTCTCTGAATGCTGCACCGCGTTCCTCTCTTTGTGCTTCTGTGCGTGCGCGTTGCATTCTTCGTCTAGCCCGAAGGCAGATTGCTCGAAGATTTGCAATTGATTCGCACCACCAATACACTGGCGGCCTGTTCTCTCTAGGAGGGGCTTTTCTCGGCATGGAAGCATCACACGCTCGTGATATCATAGCAACTAGCTCTTCACCGTTTAGGTCCAGAGTGTTTCGTTCGCGCCTCAGGGCTTCAGTGAATACTTCGCCGTCGAAGCGCGCTGTTTTCCATCCTCGGGCTTGGGTCGAGTTACATCGCGCTGCCTTCTGCCCGCCTGGTATTATACTATAGCGAATCGATTGATGATCGCTATGAGTATAACCGTCATCAACGCGCCAGTTCATGGTACCTAAAAGGTTAGGACTACAAAACGTCACGTCGATGATCGATTCTGCACCATTTCTGCGGAAGGTACTCACTGTACCCACATTTGCCAGCTCTACATTTAATGCGGCCAGGGATTCCAACAATAGCTGGCCTCTTTGATTGGTGCAGCGGCTACCCCACTCCACTGCCCATGCATTAAAGTCGCCGGCTATCACTACTGGCTGCCGATTAGCTAGTTCGGCCATCATCCTGTCAACCATGTGGGAAAATTCCTCAATCGACCACCTTGGGGGCGCGTAACAACTGCAATAGAACACGCCGTTGATTTTTGCTATCGCAAAACCGTCATTTGAGCTAGAGACTACTTCTTGGATTGGGTATCGTCCTGTCGTCCCTATAGCTGCTAGCTGTTGAGACCTATCCGCCACCCAGTTCCCGTTGTTGGCTGGTATGCGGTATGGGTCCGATAATAACACCACGTCAGTCTTGGTTTCCAAGACTGACTGCCAAAGCAGCTGCTGGGCTGCATCACAGTGGTTCAAATTTAACTGTGTTACTTCCGTTTTGGCTGCTTTGATACTCCGCTTGTGCCCGGACATTTGGGTCCGCCCGTTAAGTGTCCGTTGTCTGCTCTGTCGACACATATTAGGCACTTAGCGATTTGCTTACAATCGCTTGCCCTATGGCCTTCAGCGCCGCATTTTTGAATGGTTGAAATCTTAAAGAAAAGAAAACGTGGATGAAAGCGTTTAATGAAATTCTAAGAAATTCATGGAGCTGTTTCTTGAGTAACATGTGGGAAAAATATAGGTTGAATTCTTGAAAGAAAGGCTTCAGACTTTTTTTCAAAGTCTGGAGGAATCTGAGGAGGATTTCCTGAAATAAACTCTGGAAGCTTTCCTTAGAAAAAGTCCTTTTTTTGGTTTCTTTTCTCAGACAGTTACAATTTTTAAGTCACCCAGTCACTGTTGGTTCCCAGTCGTCCGGTCACAGTCGCCCAGTTGGTTCGATGATTTAGAAAATTCCATTTCATTTTCTTATGTTTTGCAGAGAAAGGATGACGATGAAGATCCGGAAATCAGAGCGTACCGGATGGAAATCGAGAAGCAGAAAGCTGCCCGAGAGAAGATTCTTCGAGATAAGGAAATGCGTCGGAAACAAGCGGCGGAGGAGAACAAGAAGCCGAGACCTTCGGTATGTATCTTCGGTCTTAATCACGTCCCCTAAACCCGAATTTTCGCTAACGCAACTCCTCTTCCCACAGGACCGTAAATCCGAGGAACCACCCGCCAAGTACACTCCGATCGTAGTGACCGAAAAGAAGATCATCTCCCTCAAAAAGAAATCCGAATTGGACGGCAAGCCGTCCTCGGATCGCCATTCATCGTCCTCGTCGTCATCGCGTAAGCCCCCCGCACTGCCGGTAGATTCGCCCAAGAAAGCCCCGGTGGCCACTTTGTCGGAAAATGATCCATCGAAGAAGGCTCAATCCGCTGCTCCGCCGCCCTCAGAAGAGGAACTAACCTATGAGCCTTCATTGTCCCCGAGCTCGCCCAAACGGAAGGTCATCGACAACCGCGATGAGCTGGATCTCTTCCTGGATGCGTACGAAGAAGAGCTACTGAACGAAGTCGATACTTCTTCGCCGCCGAAGGAGAAACCTCCCCCACTGGTCAGCAGCAACAATCGGGACAGTGGCCGCGAAGTTCGCGATAGTGGCCGCGAGAGTCGTGACAGTGGCCGCGACAATCGCGACAGCCGCAGTGGGTTTGGCTCCGGAAGTCGGCGCATCGTGATCAAACCGGTTTCCGGGTCGGATTCCCGCCAGAGCGAAAAGGACAAAGCTCCGCCGGCGAAAAAGTCCAGAGTATTTGATAGGCTAGATAAGCGGATAGGGGTCAATGATGCGGACAAACGCAAACTGCAAAGGTTAGTCAAGGACAATTGAGACAGCTTGAGACTCAACAAGAGGGATTAGGATTAGTGTTCTTGCGTGCACGTGTGGTGAGAGCTTGGATTTGGTTCCCTAGAGCAATTTCTGTTTATCCTTGTGTTCGTTCCAAGATTGTTCATTGATGTAACTAATTGTACAGTCAAGTGCTAGCTGTTGTTGAAAAAAATACCCGCTCTAGAGTATGTTACGCCTTAGGATTAGGATTTTATCATCTCCCAAATTCTTATAGCAGGTCCAACAGTTTTATCTAATTTACACTAAGCCGTTTTCGTTCATATAATCAGAACGAAGTCATAGCCCTCCCCTAATATCTAACAGGTAGGCTTAATCGCCTTACGTTCTACTGTAAGAACCGCTAGTACAAGGCTCAGGTTCGAACGAATAGCTTGACATCCAACCACACACGCTTAGCTTTTCCCTTGAAACTGCTATTTCTAATAACCATTTACATCGTAAGTAAGTCTATTGTGTAACGACAAAAGTTGAGCAAAAACTGTGAAAGTTAGTCTGTAGGCAACATTAACAAATTTTCAATTAAGCTAAAACCCACAAAACCCTCACACCAAGAGAGAGGGGAGTACCCATCAAGCCGACAAAGTTTAGTAACAAACTAAGTGAGAAAAGTACATAAATACGATTGCGCATACCAACATTCAAACCCGTCGAGACAAAAGGATTCCCTTACCGTCAGAGAGTGAACATTCCCTATTACCTATATATTCTTCACCAACAGGATGTCGCCGGAGGAGGTTGTAGTTTTCAGCGATTCCCGTTCAGATCGTCGGACCACCATCGGAAGCACGGTGGTTGTCGTTAAACGGGATCGAAGCCCGCGCTCACCCTCGGAAGACTACGAAAAAGACGACGAACGAAATCCGTCAAGGCGACATAAGAAATCTAAGAAAAGCAGGCACAGTAGAAAGCATTAGAGATTGAAATAGGATTAGGCTCTTGGGGAGTGATTGACGCTGGTGAAAAGTTCAGTGTTTTTTGCACGCGCATTATATTTTTGATTTTGTGTAGGGCATAATTTTGTTATTGTAAATATATTTTCTTTCATTTATTGTAAAATTTTGACATAGTGTATTTTTGATGTTGATAATGAACGGTTTTTTTCGTTCATAATAAAAGTTTTATTTATTTAAAAACCAAAAGCAATACATCGTTATCAATTAATTATTTATCTCTCGAACTGGAAGGCAAAAATTTGCATCATTAGATCAATCCAGACTTACATGAAATATTTGACTAGTAAGGAATTTCAAAATACTTTGATTATACTTTGTGTAACTAATTCTCTGACTATTTCACTCCATCTGCAAACGCCTCGAAGTTTGTATGGAAAATATTGATGAAGTTATCTATAACATTTCCTCGAATGATCTTTTGTAGAACGCTACAAGAGCAATTTGTCACATGTTTCTATCAGGATTCTTCTTAAAGTTTCTCAAATCTTTCAAAAATATCTTCCCTATGAGATAACTGATTTTTTTGATAGAATGTAGGGTAGAAGCACCGGTTTTGGCCATACGCCAGTTGTAGCCATAGTGGATTATTCACCGTTTTACAAACCCAAACAGCATGAAACCTTTTGTGTTTAGTAGATCACATTCACATGATAGAGCTACATTCATTTACTCGTCCAAATTGATTCAAAACATAAGAAAAACAATTCATTTTCCTTATAATTTTAACTCCCATACACCTAATTTAGCCAGGGCACTCCTAATTTGGCCACTCTCATGAGAAATCAATGCGATTGGCCAATTTAGGAACCGAAGTTAAATCTCTGGCCGAAATTGGTTCCGTTAGCCTATATTGACCAACGGGATTTTCAAAGCGAAAAAATGGTTTTAGCTCAGTTTTGATATTTTACACACATAATATAGATTGAAAGCTTGCATTTGACATATTTGTAGTATAAATACGGCTTCCCATTTAATTTGTATTGACATTTTCTCTTGGGCTGGCCAAAACCGGTGCTTTTACCCTATCAGTAGTCATCACAGGGGGATTATCACAAAAGGCCGAATCACAAAAGGCCGAATACATTCTAGCTTACCACAAAAGGCCGAATGCACAGAAGGCCGAATCACAAAAGGCCGAATCACAGAAGGCCGAATTAAAGTTACAAACCTAAAGAATAAAGCTTGGATATGAAAAGAACAAGTCCATGCTTTGTTAAATGCAGTCATGTCAGTAAACAGTGAAAAGCCGCATTGAAGATGAACGAACTGAGGCGGCAGAAGGCCGCCGAAGTCTCTGATATCCGAAGGGTGTGTATAGCATCTATTCGGTGTCATGCAAACAGCAAATCCAGGCGTTTGCCCGGTATAATGCAAACAGAGGATGTTTTTCCATTTTTAGGTCCGACGAGCGACAGCGAGTTCGGACAGCAAGCGTTTGCCCGGTATAATACCAACATAGTCTTTTATGTTTTGTGTTTTTTGTGCTTCCGGCCTTTTGTGATTCGACCTTTTGTGGTAGACCCATCACAGGTTATCTTATTTATACAGTGTTCGCTTTAAAAAAAAAAACTTACGGAATTTCATTCTGAAAATCTACAAAAGATTTCCTCTAAAGCTCTTTGAAGATTTCTTTCGAGTAGGTCTATATGTTTTTGTAGGAAATTCTTCAGATTGATTCAGCATTTTTTTCTTATTCACATTCCTCCGAAATAATCAATAGGAGATAATTTAGGAATTCCATTCTGTCCTTTACGAACATAAAACAAAACATCATTATTTATACAAAATGCCAAAAGCAATACGTCCATTTGTTCTTCCAAACATCCTTTCGGGAATTTTTGTACATATAAAGAAATCCGTTCAAGGAAATATTTCATCAGTTTCATCAGATTTCTTCAATAAAGTTTCATTCAAGATTTTTTAAGGGATTTATCTTGGACTTGTACTATTCATACTGCTGGGGAGGGGATTCGTCCAGATGTTATCGAAAAATCCTCAAAAGATTCTCGTAAGGATTTCACAATTTAATTATGCGTTTTACTAAAATTTCTTTTTTTGTTCTATCTTTATTAACGAGATTTTTAGCCCTGGGCTAGCTCATCTCGGGACCAACGGCTTTACTTCCCTTCCGAAGGAAGTCGTCACTGGATTTTTTAGTGACTATCTCGGGGATGGGATTCGATCCCAGGTCCTCGGCGTGAGAGGCCGTGGGATCGAATCCCATCCCCGAGATAGTCACTAAAATTACTTCATGAATGTATTCAAATATTCCTCCTGGTTCTAGCATTAGCATTAAGCATTTTCGCACAAATTCGTAGGTGGTACAGTCCTAGACCGTTACCGAAGTCCGTTACCAAAGTTAGAAATTTGGGACTAATCTCTAACTCTTAGACAAGATTGACGCATCCTCCAATAATCGAGAGCTGTCCTGGCCACGTCCTTGCGAAAGCTAGGGAATGGGAAAGGATGATTGATTGAACATCTACGAGAAGAAAGATGCAGAGAACTCTACAACCTCTCATAGATACCGAAAAGCTAAACATTACATATAGTTTGCAATTGGATTAAATTGACAAATTGATGTGAAGTTTTGCGAAAAAGTTACACGTCTTCTCAGTGAGAATGGAACTCACGACTCCCTGATCAGGGAGTCTACGCTACCTCATGCAAAGATTGAACCCACCAGGCATGTGGCGATATACGAAGCATCCCTTAGCCTTTCTGTGAGCTTAGTGTGAACTTTGATGATGAAAATCATAGTGTCCGAGCATAGGGGATATAGTGTCCGACTACCGTCGTTGGGGGTGACAATGGGTCATAAAGGGATATGTGCGATTTATTTTTTGAATAACTCCAATAAACTTCAAATTTGGTGTGTATGTACTTTGATGGTACATTAGCAACTGTTCAAAAAATTAAAGACAAATATTTATTCACAGCGGCATCACAAGTGAATGAAAAATGACCCAATCTCACCCCATAGAGGGGGTGACATTGGGTCACTGTAATTGAAATAACCTGTTTTTTAGAATATGATTTCAAAACCATTCACAACTGAAAAATATTGACGAAAAACGATGCAAACAAGACAAAAAGATATCTAAGATGTTTCACAAGTATGATAAACCCACTTAAAAAAAAGATTGTACTGAAAATTGAAGAGCTATGAGAAAAAATATGTAAACCCAACATTTATCGTCAAGTTTACATAAATTTTCTTGGTTTTTCCCTCAAATTGTCTTTTGAAGTCTTATCCCCATTGCTATAAAGCCCCTTCAGTTTCCCCAAAGGTGTACTGAAACAGTGATTATTTTAAACCTTCGCAAATAGTTAAATTTCGGTGCGACATTCCACGATCAATAAATTTTAGGCAGAAGTTGACGTCATAATCCCAGTATTTCAGCGATCCAACTCATTTGTACTTCCGTGAGATGTTTCTAAAATATGTAAACACTGATGAATAATCAAATTTAGAAAAAAAAACACCATTTTGATAAAAATTTACGATGTTGCTGCGCACGAAACACAGTTGCTGGTTTGAGAGGTTGTCAAAATGCGTTGTATTGTTATTCAATGCACGGAATACTCAAGTAGACTTGTTTGATGTTTCAGAGATGCTGTATTTAGAAAGAATAAACACATCTTAATGAAAAGAGAGAACACCCGGCACCGTAAAATGTCAAAAAAGTGGACTTGGAATTTCATTTACTATCGTTCTTGCTTGACCCTATCTCACCCCCATTTTCAATGTTTTAGACATCGTACCGAAAAAAATGATTTTTTGTGGGAAAATCAAACAGATTCCGGAAAATACCTGTGATGTGTAATGAAAAGACATTCAACATTCTACTAATACAACGGTAGAGGCTAGAGTACATGCGTGATACTTTGTACAGGAGAAATTTAATGTGGTAAATTTTATCTAGTTTCAACATGCAAGTTTATTGATGTAGTACACAAAAACTACTATTTCTAAAAATGTATATTGTTATGAATTATGTGTAATAATATGTTCCCTAACATATGAATTATTAATTTTAGTAATATCAGCGTTATTAGCTGAAATATTTAAAAAAACATATTTTTCCGTTTTGACCCAATCTCACCCCCTAGACCCATTGTCACCCCCATCGACGGTATACTTAGCATTGGATTAGAACTTTTGATATTTTGCAAAAAAAAAATCCATTCTTTTATCAAGTAATTTTTATCGAGTATTACGTCCGAACTGGGATAGAGCTTGATCTGAAGCGAAATATTGCATGAGCGTTTCCTTGAGGAATAACTGCGAACTTTCTTTGCCAATTTACTGTTTTCAAATATGTATATCGCAACAAGCTCAAAAATACTCTTTGTTCTGAGATGTAGAGACCCGTCACGAGTTTTATTTAATTATGCTCTCTAATGTCACAACAATTTTTGGAATTCTTAGCTTGGAAAATATTTGAACGAACATTACGCTTGCTTAGAACCTACCAATTCTGTTTACTATGGGCTCGGTGGTATTGATCTCGGTAACAGCTTAAAAAAATGCCGATATTTATTTTAAGTCAATCATTATGTCAAACGGCCATTATGCCAAATGACCATTATGCCAAACGACTTTATGCCAAACGGTTTTATGCCAAACGAGGTACAATCATCACTTTTGAATCACCCTTCGGCAAATTTTACTTCGGGACGAACTGTCATTATGTAAATTGAAATGTCATTGATATCTTTTTTAATCATTTCTAATATCAAAATTAAGATATTGAAGCGCAATAAAATCGTGTTGTACTTAGAAAAATAGCCTCTTTCGATCGAGTAGATAAAAACCGTGAATTTTTCATCACTAAACAACCCAATAGCAAATCTATTTGATAAGAAATACTGCGTTTATTCAAATACTGATTCATAATTGTGGGTTATCGATAACTGTGCCCCTTAGTTCCATTTTAAAAGTTAAATTTATTGTCTTGAATTAAAAGATTAGCTGCCTTAGCCAAACAACCAACGACCGTTGGAAAAATCGAAGATTTGATTAAATTTTACCCACTGTGTCATGGTGAGTTGCTTATACGTCGAGAGTTAAGGCAATTTCTCTCTCAATAAATAAATCAGCATGCCGAACACGTTCACGCTCTCCTTAATAGAGCCACTACTCAAGCGAAAGTAAATAGGTTGAGCTTATTGTGAGCAAACTGACCGCTTACCTCTACATGGAGGAAATTCCTCTCAAATTTATTTATCTCTATTAATGCAAAGAGCCATTCATTAAATTTGCAACAGGTGACAGGTGGGGTAAAATAAGACAAGGGCAAGGACGACCAGAACGGTCAGCTGTTCATTCAAATGAAGGTAGATTCGTGACCGTGCTTGTCCAAACGGTGTCGTAAAGGACTGTCACTCTTATTTGTATGGAGATGAGTAGTTATTTAATTATTTCTGATTGTAACCAAACTTTAATTATGTAATATGTTTATTATTTAAAATTGATTGACAACCGTTGATTTTTGTTATCAAGCAAAGGAAATCACGTTGCATGTTGGACTCATTCGAACGCAAACGAGACATTTGTCCAACTTAATGGAAAGACTTCAAAACGGAAAGTTACACAACGGGATTAATTGTAATCGGCGCGTGTGCGTTTCTGAATCCATGTGAAACGACTTACCGTCAACTGATGTATTGATATAAGAGAAGAAAAGACTTTTTTTTCCTAAGAACAGGGCTGGTAGCAGCTCTTTTTTTGGCGACTTGGTCACTATTGTAATGTAAGTTCCTAAAAAGTAACTAGTTTTTATGAAAAGTCTTAGAAACCTTTTTTTTTCATTTATTTCTAGGTATTACACTAAACAGCTCGAAGATTTATTAACATATTTCTTAACTGGCCCATTTTACCACAGGTCCCCTAATTTCTCAATCACTACTACCTTCTTAGATGACTTGTGAAACGATGTGAAAAAATCCTGAAGACAATGCTAGTGGAATGATCCTGGGATACGAATTTTATTCTATAAATTCTTTAGGAAGTCCGTAAAAGAATCGGCGAATGAATTTTTGAAAAAATCTTCGTAGTAATGCCTGAAGGAAACATTCTAATGAAATTCTTGGTTGAATACCTTCACAAAAATACTTCATAATTTTGATTACTGTTTGGTCTGCTTACAGTTCTTGTGTGGCCCCCATTTGGGCTTTTCTTTCATGAGGTTTCTAAAGTTTCTACTTTTCAAGATACTCGGTCGTCACCAGCCCTGTAAAAGCGTTAGATTAAACAGAGAAAGAAAGAAAGAAAAAAACTGTCATCGTGCCTTTGAGAAGTCATCCGCCCAAGTGGGCGAACCGCTTATATTTTCGGTGATAGACAGCGTGCGGGAATCTCTTCTGTCGCTTGACGCGCGGTATTCTTTCATCAAAGTGATTTATTTTTTCGAGCTTTCTTCGTGCGGCATGTGTCACTGCCCCCCATTTGGATTTGTGTGTGCCATTATTACGAGGCAGTCTCAATTTAGGCTTTGAATTGGTTTTTCGTTTGTTCACAATCTGGACCTTCCTACCGTGCGCGCCATGCGTATAAGCAAGGCGGTAAAAGGTTTGATTAGTTTTGTGGGTGACTTAATTTGGGGTTCCTTTCTTTTGGTTTGGGTTGTGTGTTTGTTTGTTTGATCCCATTTAAGTGAAGGCGATTGTTCAAGCGTTGAGCTGGCTTGGCGCCATAGGTCAGTTTTGATGGGTTTGATTAGTTTGGTTCCCTACCTCCGTTGCGTAACTATCACGTCGTAGTGATAGATTGATATACATCGGTATTATTTTGATTGTTTTTGAATCTGTAGTAAAATTAAGGGTTTGACTTTCTGTTTTTGATATTATATTCAAAAATCATACATTTTGACATTTTATTTTCTGTCCTTCATATATATAATTAATTTTTATGCATCCATATTGATGATACTTGTAGGCAAATAGTATTTCAGATAGCTTGTTCAAATAAATATAAGATCGTAGAATAACGATTAAAACAGTTAGTTCCTGTCAAGAATTTAAGAAAAAATGAGACATTAGTTTCACGGCCGTGCTGAAATTTAAACGAGTGACATCAATGAAAGTGAAGCGACGAACCCAGATTTTGTGAAGCAGTAAGAAAAGGTGGGAAGAATAGAGCCGAAATTCGTGAGCAGGAGGCGTATCTAGACGATACGCAAAAAAAATCACCTGAAGCAATTTCCTCGCAAAAGAAGGTAGTGATAAAAATCTCGCGAGCTTTTTCAGGGGTAATTATTGTGACCCATTTAGAAAAGAAATTTTAATATTCGCCAAGCCACGTCGTTCGTCGTTAATGACGGGCTGAAGAATGTTTGATATTTTGAATTAAGTGAAACAATACTTAATTTTGACTGAAAGTCAAAAATTTATTCGCGATATTTTTTTTTTGCTAAAATTGAAAAACATTTGATCTAGCCTGACGCATTCGGTTTCAAATCGACAGTGAAATTGTTAAAAGTGAGTTTTTAATTTTCTTTTATTTTTGTTGCTTGTGGTGATAACCAGACAATAGGAGCACGTGCGATAATTCAATCTAGAGCAGTTGTCTTCTCAGCTTTCAGCGACTTTAATCATTGCACTTTGTTAAATTGACACTTTCTTTTACAAGTTGAACTCCATTGTTGGATGGTTATAACTTAATTTGAAGATGAATAGAGGGTTGACCGTTGATAACTATTTCAGCCAGACTACATAAGAGTGCTGGAAGATTAACTCCGTCTTCTTTAGGGTTTGTTTGCGTTGGAAATGAAGTCAAACATTACCGATTGCCATACTGTGCCTATTGCCGATAGCTTTGTGTCCTTTATTTTATATGCATTAACGTTTTAGACGGCCTCGAAAAGGAAAAAAAAATACATCAGCTATGTATAGTAACTAAAAAACTCTTATTTTTAGTTACTATACATAGCTGATGTAATTGTGGTGTTAACAATTTGGAAATTATAATTATTCCCCTAGTGTTCTGGAACGGATATTTTTTCTCCTAGGTATATGATAAAATTTCTTATAAGTAAATGAAAACCGAATTTAGGACTGTATTATTAAAATCCACTAAGGTTTGTATCCTTTGATAAATACGCGTATTTCGACCTTAAGGGGGCAGGATCCGTCATTGATTTCGGAAAAAGCAGTTTTTTCGTTCAAAATGAAGAAAATTTACTGGAAAATGTGTTCACTGTTTTCTGTTCTCCAACCGAAACACATTTTCATCGAATCATTTTTAGTTTTGAACACATAAACTGCTTTTGAAGTTTCGATGATGACGATGATTACGATGATGGAGCGTTGATCGTTAACTGTATGGCCCTCTTCAGTATCGTGTACTATACTGCCGTTATACGCATAATTGTCCCATGTTACTTTTTGTGCATTTTGACTTTTTGTCATCAAACAGTTTATTTTTACGTATAGTTTTAGAAAACACTTATCAAAAATTAACTTTGTTCGAAAAATCAATGAAAAGCAAGCCAAGTTAATTTGTCCCATTGTTGAATTTCCACGCATAACTGTCCCACCAATGTATTTCTACGCATAACTGTCACACTATACAATTCGCTGCGCTAATCTTGAACAAAATATTCAGTTGTGAGTTTTGAATTAGCTGGTGTTTGTGAAAATCGTTTTGAACATCTTCTTACGTTGACTTTACATCCCATGTGAAACACAACTCGTTTTATGTATTTGTATTATCGGGATGCATTCGTCATTCATACGAGTCTGACGTCAAATTTGATTGAAATTTTCAATTTAATAATATTATTTCCTAACGGTTTTCAATGAATTTCATTTGAACTTTCACCGTCATCGATTAGAAATTCACCGTAATATTGGATTCATCACGAGGAATACTGAAATAATCCCACTTGAAGAGTCAGTAATTACTTTAATTTCAAGTCCATGGCTTGCGACAAATCAACTTCATAATTTAGCAAACCAAGTCCAAATAAAAATAGTTCAACCATTTTTGGATGACTTGGCCATATGCTGGGTTGGTCCGAATACCGGTTCACTGGTGGAAATGGCCATTATATTGGCGAATCTGAAACCTGGCTTGCGACATATCAATTTTCATGAATTTGCAAATTAGGTCTACAGGTGGTTCAAATGTATTTGAATGACTTGACCACATGCCAGGTTGTTCTGAATACCCTGTTCCCCAAAGGAAGTAGCCATTATATTGGCGGTCTTGAGACCTATCTTGCGACATATCAAACTTGATGAAGTCAAGAAGAAGTCAAAGTCAAGTCAAAAGAAGAATAGGATGTGGATGACCTGGCCACATACTGGGTTATTCCGCATAGTTGGCTCTTCGGTGCAAGTTGCAAATATGTTGGTGGTTCAAAAACTTAGTTTGCGATGTATCAAAAATATCATGATATGTATTGCAAACAAAGTCCAAAGAAATATCAAATCGTGTGAAGATTTGTGTCGTGAATTTTACTCGGCAGAATAACCTTGAATTCGCAGATGAGTTTCTATCTGCAGCTGGAAGAGTCGATTTAGGAATTTATTATATCTTATAAACTCTCTTACTTACTCATCCACTCTTTCTTTCACTAACTCATACATTTTCTCACTATCACACATACAGAAAACTTTACTTTCCATCCCAAATTTGGAAACTATAAAATCTTTTTTTTTCACTTCTCTACACGTGGCTCCGTATGGCACATGTCACTTGAGCCTTCATTAGGTGCCTTAACATAGTCTTGAGGATATACATCCTCTACATTCGGTACAATCTATACGTAAGAACGGTCATCCACAGCAGTATGTTTAGCACATTATTGATCACTACTCTCAGTGGGACTGTTATGCGTAGAAATTCACCAAAAACCCCGTATTTCTAGGCATAACAATCCCACTTTGAATTTCGTAGCTAAATTTACTTTATTCCCATAATACAAACTCTTGACTCTAATAAACACGCTGTTCTTTATACTATTGTAAAGATTTCAATTCAATTTACCACACACCTGGTCAATACGAGGCCTAAATGTGTTAAAATCTTTAAACGCGTTTTTCTCGATTGCATATTTTGGAACATGGGACAATTATGCGTATAACGGCAGTATATTCGACGAAAGTATTTCTGAGCCATTTACGAAATACTGAAGTCATTCATACATTATTCACAAATTCTTTGAAATCTTCATCTTATTTACATATTTTTCAGAAATTGTTATTAACAATTTAGAAATATTTGTAGAGTTGTAGTAAAATGTTGGTCGATCCAAAGCTGAGAAAATTGACTATCCCGACCAGATGGCAGAAACATTATTATAACATAATGTGTTACTCTTATATGATAGTTTTATATCACATGTTGTCATGAAACATGTAGCGTTAGTAGTACGCATCGTACCCTCGTGCTAAGCGTACACCAATTCTTTCTGCTCTCGGGATTTTTTAAAAACTACATAGAGCAATAAAACAATACTTTTCAGTACTATTTTTCTACTATTGATCCCTTTTTGATTCTTGTTTGGACCAGTGCCTTCGATTTTTCGTAGAACCCGGTAGCGAAAGCTAGCGGTGGTAATCTTCTTGGACACCGTCTCGAATAAAAAGCTGTTAGAACCATTGGTGTAGCTAAGATTTTTTCTGGAAGGGGCCTAGGGGTCCAAGCAAATACTTGTTTTACAAAAGTATTAATTTATTTTTCTATTGTATTAATTTTTTTTGTTTGTTATTTTGTTTTATTTCGGGGCACATCAGTAATATTTGTGAATTTCAATTTTCATTTCGGAAAAGATTCATTCTTTTTGTAATCCAGTCAAAAATCATTCAAATATTCTAGAAAGATAAACTCACAAGGAATGTCCATTGTGATTCTTCCACCAATTTTTCAGGTATTCAAACATGTTCTTTGAAGAGATTGATGCATTATTTTTTTACTTTTCAGTGCTTTCTTGAAGAACTCCTTTACCAGCTTTCACTGAGTTTTTCCTGAGATTCCCATGGAAAATCATTCCCAGGCTTTCTGATCTGAATTTCTTAAAAAAATCTCGAATAATCCTGTGTGCTGAAGAAAAGTGCTGAAAAAATCTCTTGAAGAATTCCGCCAGAATCCGCATTAGAAATTATTTTAATTATTTCGTCTGGAAGGTCCTCTACGTACTCATTACATATAAATTCCAATCGTTAGTTTGAAGTATCCTCCAGTAGTTTATTGATAATTTGTTTAGTATTTTCAGGAATTATTGAGGATTTCTCAATAAAAAAAAAAAAAATAGTACAAAAAATATAGGAGTCTCACCAAAAATGTCTTCATGACCACTAAGCACGGATTCATTCCACGAATTCTTCAAAACTCTTTCGAAAATGATAATAAATCTTCAAGCTGTTTAGTGGAATACCTATTTATTTATTTAATTGGTATTACATCAATTAATTTGATAAAACCTCGTTAACGATGTTACGCCAATTTACTCGATCCATGGCTGTGTCTCTCCAACTTCGATTTTGGCCCACGTTCTCCAGATCTTGTTGCACCTGATCAAGCCACCTCGCTCGCTGTGCTCCTCGCCTTCTTGTGCCAACCGGATTCGACGCGAACACCATCTTTGCAGGATTGTTGTCCGGTAGTCTTGCAATATGCCCTGCCCAGCGCACCCTTCCGGCTTTCGCAACCTTCTGGATACTTGGTTCGCCGTAGAGCCTAGCGAGCTCGTGGTTCATTCTCCGCCGCCACACACCGTTTTCCTGTACTCCGCCAAAGATCGTCCTAAGCACCCTTCGTTCGAACACTCCAAGTGCTTGCAGGTCCTCTTCCAGCATGGTCCATGCTTCATGTCCATAGAGGACCACCGGTCTTATAAGCGTTTTGTACATGGTACATTTGGTGCGAGGGTGAATCTTTCTCGACCGCAGCTTCTTCTGGAGCCCATAGTAGGCGCGACTTCCACTGATGATGCGTCTCCGTATTTCACGACTAACGTTGTTATCAGCCGTTAACAAGGATCCGAGGTAGACGAACTCATCAACCACCTCAAAAGTATCCCTGTCTATCGTAACACTGCTTCCCAGGCGGGCTCTGTCGCGCTCGGTTCCGCCTATCAGCATGTACTTTGTTTTTGACGCATTCACCATCAGGCCGACTTTTGTCGCTTCACGTTTCAGGCGGGTGTACAGGTCTGCCACCGTTCCAAATGTTCTGCCGACAATATCCATGTCATCCGCGAAGCAAACAAATTGGCTGGATCTTGTGAAAATCGTACCTCGGTTATTGAACCCGGCTCTCCGCATGACACCTTCTAGCGCGATGTTGAACAGCAGGCACGAAAGTCCATCACCCTGTCGAAGTCTCCGGCGGGATTCGAACGAACTGGAATGTTCACCCGAAATCTTCACGCTATTCTGCACACCGTCCATCGTAGCTCTTATTAGTCTTGTGAGCTTCCCGGGAAAGCTGTACTCGTTCATTATTTTCCATAGCTCTTCGCGGTCGATGCTATCATAAGCCGCTTTGAAATCGATGAACAAGTGATGCGTTGGGACTTGGTATTCACGGCATTTCTGGAGGATTTGCCGTACAGTGAAGATTTGGTCCGTTGTCGAGCGGCCGTTGATGAAACCAGCTTGATAACTTCCCACAAACTCATTCGTTATTGGTGATAGACGACGGAAGATAATCTGGGATAGCACTTTGTAGGCGGCATTCAGGATAGTGATCGCACGATAGTTTTCACATTCCAGTTTGTCGCCCTTCTTGTAGATGGGGCATATGACCCCTTGCTTCCACTCCTCCGGCAGCTGTTCCGTTTCCCAGATTCTGACAATCAGCCGGTGTAGACAGGCTGCCAAACCTCTCCGGGCCCATTTTGATGAGTTCAGGTCCAATACCATCCTTACCAGCGGCCTTGTTATTCTTGAGCTGGTTGATGGCATCCTTAACTTCCCTCAATGTGGGGGCAGCTTGGTTTCCTTCATCCGCCGTGCTGACGTAGCCACTTCCTCCGTTGTCGTGACCCTCGGCGCCTGTGTTCTCCGTGCCATTCAGGTGTTCATCGTAGTGCTGCCTCCACCTTTCAATCACCTCACGTCCGTCCGTCAAGATGCTTCCGTCCTTATCCCTACACATTTCAGCTCGCGGCACGAAGCCTTTTCTGGATGCGTTAAGCTTCTCGTAGAACTTTCGCGTTTCTTGTGAACGATGCAGCTGTTCCATTTCTTCACATTCCGCTTCTTCCAGGCGGCGCTTTTTGTCCCGGAATAGGCGGGTTTGCTGCTTTCGTTTTCTTTTATATCGCTCCACGTTTTGTCGCGTTCCTTGCTGCAGCATTAAGTGGAATACCTATTTGTAAATAAAAAACTTAATTTAGTACTATACCATTTAATATCACTAGAGTTTGTATCCTGTGACAGATACGCATATTTCGACCTCAACTGTAAGGTCGTCTCAGTAGCCTGGCTAGGGGGGTGCGGTCCACACCGGGCCCAGAGTTCATAGGGGCCCCCAAATTGTGGTAACTGGTAAGAATTTCATTTAATATTATGATATTGATTTCTAGAAAACTAATACGTAAACAAGCAGATACAGTATTCAGTTCGATCGGCAAGGTGTGCGGGCCCCATGATCAATGTTATTAGTAATCAGAGTAGCCTAAATACTTATTAAAAATTTATTCTCAATAACTCGGTTTTATTTTGGAATTCAGACGGGTAAATCTAGGTAGCTAGTTGTGCGAATCTGGAACTGATTTGGAGGCATATTACAGACCTAGGGGGTGCGAACTAGATATCACAAGCAGCCAGGCTGCTGTCAAGCTAAAATTTTCATCAAAATGATCCGAGTATGCCTAGGAATGTGTGGTCATTACTTAGTCACGCTAAAACTGGTATGCCTTTTATGTGATACAAAAACTATCAACTATTGAAAAAACGTTTACTTGGTCTTTCCCAAGTAACACAGCTAGTTATATATGAGTAAATAATTCAGGTTTTCAACATATTCCGTTGTATTTTTTCAGCAGTATTTACTTTATATCTAACACTTGTAAAGCTAAAACAGCGTAAAAAATGGCGGCTTATATAACATCTTATAGGTTTGACAACCATTAATGATAACATAAAATTGACGATTTATAAACATATTCTCAACATAATAAAGATGAGTTTATGAGCTGTGATGATCATTTGTTCTAATTAGGCTATTTTTCACTACAAAATACTCACAAATCAAGTGTATATAGCGACATATTTCATTTGTTGTAATTAAGCTATTTTAAAGTGAAAACCAAATATATATGACACAATATGATCAGTTAATAATGCAGGCAAATGTTTTGGTTGTTATGACGTTATTTGTATGTTATATAACTTGAAAGACACACTTGTATCACAAAATATCTGATCAGAATGTCCAATGTCTAAATACATGCAAAACAAAGGAACTAACAGAAAAATAAAAACAAAATTGTCTTAAAAACATGGCTATCAGAACCTGAAGAATGTTAAGAAATAAATGAAATTTGATTATCATCAAGATGAAGAAAAATGAAAATGGATCATATCCAGTGGCATTTGGGAAGTTTAATATGCGATTCAAAATTTATAGTGAAACTTTCATTTTAACTCATCAATTTTTCATGGGCTTTTATAATAATCAATGTTTGTAATACAAATCCTTCAAAACTGTGCTGTTTTGTGGAATTCGCTCCAATTCTCGCTAGAAAAATATTATGGCTGATTGTTAGTTGAGCCTACAGTACCGTCTGAAAATATTCGAACGATTCAATTATGTTTTCAATATTTATTATTGATCTGGTCACATTGCTCACACTCCAAATTGTTACTCAATTTTGATATATCTCATGTCAAGATTGCGCAATTAATGAAATTGAATCTTGATTTCTAACCAAATTAATCTGGTTAATATGATCGATATGCGGCTATGTGCTAAGGTGATTCAAATTTTCGACCGGTACTGTAATCTGGATTAGTAATTTGACAAAATGTGAATTGTCTTTGTTTTGATTCGTAAATAAGTTTAAATAACGTTGTAATAATATCTAAAGTGCATCTTAACTACAGGTTCTTGATTATCTTCTAATAACGTTTAAAATACATCTTGAGAGCATATTTTCAACATACTCTAAAAAATCCTTTTGTTTTTGTTTTTTCGATAATAGTTGTAACACCCAAATAACTTAAATATAGCTTATTGCTAAGTGGATAGATTTTCATCTGTCAAACGTTAAACATCGGTTTACGAATGTCAACAAGTATAATTGGCAGTAATGGTGACGGACATAACTCGCGCTGTAGTATTTTTTTATTCAGACAGTATTCTTAAATTGAGGCATATTCGACTACAATGATTGGAGCTTACATAGAGGAAAAAGTTGCTTTATGAGCATGAGCATAAGCATAGATGACCGCACAATTCGTAGTTGCTACTCCGTGATTGACCAGAGCAATCGTAGTTGCACAGGGATTTAATGAATGGGGCTTGGGATTAGCTTACCATTCCTCAATGTGCACAAATCGAGAGCTCAAATTTACAAAGAAAAAAGTAGCTTTATATTATTAAATACTAGTGAAAAATTTATCATTGGGATATTGTGTTTCCAGCTACAAGCGCAAGTTTGAAATTATGTTGATTCCGATAACAAACAGGTGCCCGTTGTATACAATATGCTCGGAAATATGTGATGTGCCAATCACGGGAAGTGACGCTTATGGCGTATATTTTTCTAGGCAAATGTAGCAAAATTCATAAATTATATCTCTAAAACATCCAATCCTAGTAGAAGAGGCAAACGAAGCTGGCAGAATTTGAGTTCACCGTGAAACATATTTATTTTGCCTATTCGCTGTACTCTTTGCGACCACATCTCTTTCACTCTTTGAAGGGTTTTCGTTCTGTTTTTAGCAGTTTCTGAGTGTTATACCCTTACCGTTGTTATTATCAAACTGATTGATTTTGTTTGTCATTATAAAGTTATATATATGTTTGTAGAGCGTTCAATTAACCAGGGCCGGTTGTCACTTTTGGATTAACTGTTTTAAGGTGATTTGTTTTCCGATAGCTATTTTTAAGCTTTTATATAGCACAAGATGTTATGATTTCACCATTTTAACACTTATATGACAGTATCTGCTATCTTTTATTCGAAAAGATGTTTTCGGTGTTACTTGGGTTCTCTTGCGTAAGTTTTTCAAAACATGCAGTGAATCTTACTTCAAGAGGTTCCAGAGAAACCTTAAGAGACTATTACGTAAATTTTTCACAGGTTCTTCAGAAGTTTCTTTTCAGTACACTTCTGTAAACTTCTGGGATCTCCTTCAGAAATGTATCTATTTATTCCACCACCAAGTCTCCCAAAAAATCTTCCAGCGTTGTGTCACAGGATGGTTAGAGGATATTTTTCGTTATTTGCATCAGGAAATCCATGAGCACTACAACGTTTTTCTTGACTATCTTGATTTCCCCAGTTGTAACTATCGAAGATCTTTCAGTGTTTCCTACAGGAGTTTTCTTAAGAGAAAAAAATCATTCTACAGTTCTCAAAGAAATTCATTTGGGGATTTTTTAAGGAAGATCTACGAGAATTCCTATACCGGTTCCTCCGGATATCCTTCCATGAACTATATGGATTCCTTCAAGCATTCATCCACATTTTCCCTATGATGCTCCTAAAATTCTCCTGGGATTATCCAAGGATATATAATTAATACTTTTCCAGGAATTCCTCTCCAAATTTAACCTGGCATGAAGCTTCTGCTGATATTTCTCTAAAGATTTCTGCCACATTTCTAAAATGAGTGAAGCTTCTACTGATATTTTTCTAAAGATTTCTGCCACATTTCAAGAATTATTGAAGAAACCTTAGCAACAATCATTGGAGTAAAACCTGGAGGAATTCTCTGATTGAAATCTGAAATTATAATTTAGATGGAAATTTTAGATAATCTCTGGAGAAAATACTGGTTGAAATCTCGAAGATTTTGTAAACGAGAATCTTGATGGAAGTTTTAAGGAAATTATGGTAAAATCATTGGATACATTCCTTGAGCACTTATGATTTTCTTGAAAAAATCTGAAAAAATCTTTGAAGGAATTCATCATGAAATCCTTGAGGTAACTTCTAGGAAAATTCTAGCTTGATTTTTTGAAGGTCTAGAACGAAATCCTTAGGGAGACCGTGAAAATCGCAAAATGAACTTCTGAAGAAATGATTGGAGTTTATTTGGGCAAATTTATCGAGCTTGAAGGCATCTTTTCATCAAGAATTTCAAAATCAATCCCGACACAAAATTCAGGAAATGTTCAATCCTAATTGAAGCTGTAATGAATCATTTTTTTCCAGCGCTACTTCGCCAGATAATATTTTCACTTCAATGTTAATACACTGGAAGTTCTCTCGATAATTTTCAGGTAAGTAATATGTTTCTGAAGAAGAATTAAGAAAAGAAGAACTAAATTACTTCAGGCGAAGGAGGCTGTCACTTGGAATTTCTTTTTCTTTATTCTTTTGTAATATAAAATGATTGGTGTTAAAGTAGATGGAATTTTTACTGAAAGTATTTGAAACTAAAATCTTAGATAATATTTTGTATGAACTCGACAGTGTTATGATACTATGGTGAACACATTGATGAAGAGCCCATTTTTCCTATTTTCAGAAATTCCAAACAAACTTTTTGAAGAATCTATTATCGATTATGGTATAGTACTGTTGAAGTTTATCGCGAAAATATTGCCGGTATTTTCTAAGAACATTACGCAAGATATATTGTGGTAAAATTCGTAATGTAAGATTTTAATGAATCTTAGGGAAAACTGTTGCATTACTTTGAAAATTTGTTGAGGAATTACTGATGGACTTTCAGAAATCAAAAGCCATACGTATATGAAATCTGTAATTTTTCAAAACAATTATAATTTTTACGTTTTTATAGATTCTTTAAAATGTTGCTTTTTAGAGTATGGAAAGATTTTTGTACGAAGTTCCTCATAGCGTCATGCGAAGGAAAGAGAAACAATAAAATGTAGGTATAACAATAGATGGGCAATGAATGTGAAGTGATTATTTATAACCTTCTCTCTAGAGGTAAATTACATGATAGTCAAAACCTCACTAATGAATTTACAAACAAAACAAATTTCTCAAGAAGTTCCATCAGAATCTTTCTTAGAAATTATCTATGGAATACTATCCTTCATTGACTTCTGGTGTTCTGGGATTCTGCCAAAAAGCCTCTAGAAATTCCGCCTTCGTATCGCCCAATAGTTCAAACCAAGAATAATTAGTATTTTTTTTTTTTCTGAAAAAGCGTTTCTAAAAAGATTTATACAAATGGGGCTTCGTGGGCTTCGTAGCTGTGTGATTAGCGGCGTTAGTCGTTTAGGCGTATTGTGCTACGGAGTGTGGGTTCGATTCCCGCCCCAGTCGGAGAAAACTTTTCATCAAACGAAAAATTCTTCACTGGTCCATTGGTCGTTCCGTGTCTCCGTTGTCTAATGTTCGTTATGTTCAGTTTGTGCAGTAGACTGATGCAAATTTTGAAGTTTCTGCTCCCCTATGCTTAAACAATGTCAATTATGATGAAAATCATTCTCCCAAAATTTGAGTTGATTTGGAAGAAAATTGGCTGTGCACACGCCATTTGAAGTTTATATGGAAATTACTATGGAAAAGACAAACCTGTTGTGTTCAGTCCTCTATCTGCTCGTCATAATAATGTATGAAAAAGTGAACACACTCTTCTCAAGTGAAATCTTCGCAGCTACAACTTTGCCGAAGACCACATTTCGCTGGGACGTAAGGATAATTTATTATTCTTGATTCCAAAGTCTAAACCATGCTGAGATGATCATTCAATTACATTCAGAGCAACACTGCTCTTTTGCTGTAGAACATAGTAGCCTGGATTACTTTGATCTATTCTACCCGCCAGGAGCACCACTGTTGCCTGCCGAGCAGTTGGTTAAGCATGTAAAATGCAAACTCACTTTATGATTATGAATAGCAATTTATCCTGACGTCCAATCGAAATGTGGTCTTCGGCAAAGTTGTAGCTGCGCTGCAAGCATTTCACATAAGTAGAGATTGTTCACTTTTCTATAAAATATTATTACGGAGAGATAGAGGGCTGAACACAAAAGGTGAGCGTTTTCCATAGTAATCTCCATATAAACTTCAAATGGCGTGTGCACAGTCAAATTTCTTCGGAGTCACTTCAAACTTTGGGAGGATGCTATTTACCATAATATAAATCGTTTAAGCATAGGGGAGCCAAAATTTCAAAATTTGCATCACTCTACTGTGCAGCCTATGGCTGAAGACGGTGTAAATTGTCTTACTTGTCTTTTTTCATGAATATCTTAACAAATCCTTTCCCCTTTCCCTGTTATTTTGCTACGTGTTTCTCTACAGATTCCTTAACCGCTATGCTCATTTTGGAAGCAAAAGTTTTCCTGGGGGTTTTCAACGATTTCCCTCTAAAGATTCGAAGGCAAGAGACATTCCAAAATCAATTTTCTTTTCAATTCTTAAATAATCCGGGATTTTAAAGCAAAATTTCTAGAAAATGAAAACATAGATAAATTTTTGACACAATTTGTTATGTATTTTAGGAACATTTCTTAAGGGCTTTTGAAGAACTTGCGGAATAATTTGTAATACAATTTTTGGGAAAACTATTTAAAGGAATTCACAGAAGAATTTTTAGTAGAAATCTCGGCGAAATATTTTTTTTTAGGAATTGAGAGAAAAAATGAACTTTTAAACGATTTAGTAATATTTTTAAGGTAAATCCGGGAACATATTACAAAATCAATTTGCTAATAAAAAGTAGACATAGAAGTAATGGATGTCCATTAGGAGGAATTTGCTCTGAAATTTGAATAATTTTCAAAAGATATGCAAATATTTCTTGAAGAATTTCATTACACTAATGTTTTATAAAGAATATTGAAAAGTTTCTAGAAAATCAAAGAATATATTATATGATATATTTTATATTTTTATTGGAAAAATATAGTTTAAGCAATAAATTTATTCATGCCAATACACTATGGTCGATTTTTTTACATTTTTTCACACCAGGTTAAAATTCCTGTAATCATATGAAGAAAGTCTTATTTTTTCGACAAAAATTCCCGCTATGTTTTGTAATTCGTTTAGTAATTTTGTCTATTTTTTCAATTATTATTTTTGGACATTATATAAGTTGAAGTTATAACAAAATGTATGGATTTCTTTAGTGAATTCATCACCGAACACCTCGAACAGGCTATCTCCCAAAAACATGAAAAATTAAAATGCAGTGAATATGCTGCTTTATGCTGATACAACATTATTTGGATTATTCAGAAAAAAAAAAACGAATTTTGGGAATCAAACTTTCAGGATATTGACGCTTTTTTGCACCACGGTAGTTTTTGCAACGGAGATGTCGAAAAATTGCGCTTATCGCGTATAACAAGAAGCTAGTTCTAACAATAACCATTCGAACGGCAGCCGGACGGTTAAGATTTCGGTTGTCGCACAAATAATCGACGTCAGAACCGCCACGCTGATGCTGTGTAAGACAAGCGACGTTTTCTCTCTATAGTTGTACAACATAAAATAACGTAACGACTGAAGAGATTTTTTTCAAGTCATGTACATTGATTTTGAAGATTTTGCTTCATGTTAAATAGTATTTATTTAAATTTTTATTTTTATTATCATCATATATTTTAGGGGGCTGGGTGATTCTGGAGGGGGACAGGCCAAAATCGTTGTAATCTTCCTTATTGCCATGATAAGTGCGGTATATATTTAGGTTAAATTAGGATAAGTTCACTGCAAACGTTTTTTTTTCTCGAATAAAAAGGTGAAATCAACTCACCTGTAAAAATTCTAAACTGCTACGTAAAATGAAATGTAATATTTTGTTAACTAAATGTAAATGAAAACTTTGTTTTAGTTTTACCAAATTAGGATGACAGTGTTTTCTAACACGGAGCACTAAATGTAATGTTTGAAATGATAATAAAAAACAAATTAAAATAACCTATAAAACTAAATTGTATGGAAAATTAGAAGGCTTGGTTTTTTTCACATAAAACCATAAAAAATAAATTAACACTAACTCAAATCTCTGTGTAGAATCAAATTCATGTGCACGCTATTGAGTGAGCTCGCGCGACTCAAACTGAGAGAAAGAGCAAATCCATTCATCCATTTGAATCTTTCCGCTCAACCCTGCTCCAAACGATCTCAGCCGGTTGCTTATCGTATCGTGTCGGGCCGTTGTTGGGTTGGATTGGGGAGGCCACCCATAGTGGGGAAATTTTCCAGCTCCAGTCGGTTGCGAACCGTCGCCGTGATCGTTACAACTTTTAGCTTAGTGCTGCGCTTATCTCCATTTGGGTGCACATTTTGCGGTCGGTTTGTTTTGATCGCGCTTTTCGTAGAATAGTGGTTTCCTTTTGCGGTTCACAGTCAATACGCGCGCGCATCAAGTCGCGCCTCGCAAACGTTGTGTGCGTTCCAGTGTCGGTTCTACAACGCAAAGCCGCTAGGTGGCTTAGTATTAATCAGTTGTTGACGCGTAAACTGATGATGATGATGGAGATGGTGACGATGAAGACGAGAGTTTGCTAGCGCTCTGTTTGTTGCAATATTCTTTCGAGGTGACTCGTGACCTGTAGATTAGCTGCCCAAATGATCGTGTCTTCGGATATCGCTGGTCGCCGTTTGAGCGAAAGAAGGTGTTTTCCCGTGTCGAAAGTGCGCTCATTGATCCTCAACCCGTTCGTTGGCGGTGAGCAATGATTATCAGTGTGGAGTTTGGATTGTGCGCGATAAAGGGCAGTGAATGGAATCGGGGTTAATTGTTGGTAAATATCAACGCGCGAGGTTAGTGAGTTAAGGTGAGTGAGTGATCGCATGCTGTCTGTCACGCCGACATTTTGCGGTGACGGCTACACGCTATGTCCAAACGGGGTTATTATGCATCTTAAATGTATATAAGGTTTTCTCTCACAAGAAGTTGTTTTTGATCATAAGAAACAAGCTAGTGAAAACCAAAACATATTCTGTCTTGGAAACGAACATTTTAGCTTTTTTGTTTTGAAATCTAAATCAATAATGTAAACGTTAATGATGATGATGATGATGATGATCAGTGCGCATCGTATCTTCGTGCTGTGCGTACACGAATTCTCTCTGCTCTTAGAAGTTTTTTTTAAAACTACCTGCTACAAAAACAGGACTTTTCAGAACTATTTTTTTCCCTTTACGATCCTTGTTTGGACCCGTGCCTTCGATTATTCGTTGAACCCGTTGGCGCAGGCTAGCGGAGATAATCCTTCTTGGACACCGTCTTGGGAAAAACCTCCTAGGAGGTCTCGTCTTCTTTCGTTTATTCACTAAACATGGTTGCAACTACAAACAAAAGGAAGGGTGAATCTCTGAATTCTCAGTTTCCTTCCAAAAAAATGGGGTTCAAACCAGTCACTAAACGTGGCAACTCGAAGAGATCTTAAACTCCATTAGGAGAATCATGGTCTCCTTCCGAATCGCAAAGAAAGGAGACTGTCGCGTTTTGCCGGAAACTCTTAAAGATCGCGAACTTCTTCTCAAACATCTTGAAGAGAAGAAGCACATTTTTTTTACTTATGACGACAAAACTGAACGTTTGTTCAAAGTCGTCTTGAAAGGTCTCTCAAGTGACTATAAGTCACCTGAAGAGATCAACAATGGAATGAATGATTTACTTGGATTTTCCCCAGTCCAAGTTATCATTATGAAAAAGAGGACTCAATCTGGCATTGTTCGGAATGGGCTTTCTTAAGAATATTATTAAGTTTACTTTAACAAAAAAGATCTAAATAATATTAAAACTTTAGAAAATGCTAGACTTCTGTTCGATGTCCGTGTGACGTGGGAACATTTCCAGAAACCTGGAGGAATTTACCAGAACCCCACTCAGTGCCGTCGGTGCCAAAAGTGGGGTCATGGTACAAAAAATTGTCGCATGGATGCTAAATGCATGATTTGCGGAGGTTCTTCTCACGCTAAGGACGTCTGTCCACTGAAGGAAGATACCGATAAGTTCATATGCGCAAATTGCGGGGGCAATCATAAGTCTAATTTTTGGGCTTGCCCTTCGCGTAGGCGAGTCGTCGAGGCTCGTGCCAGGCATATAAACAGTAATGTCCGTTACGATAACGGTCGTTTCCGGAATGTCCCTGGTGCTCATTTTTCAGTTAACGATCGCTTGATCAAGAATCATACCAACAGGAAGATTATAATCATGCTCATTCACAAACTAATATAAATACGTCGGGTGGTCGAATCTTTTAATTTCGAATGTATCTACTCAACGAAAATCCTTTGCCGGTATCGTAGCAGGTAATTTGAACTCCTCCCCTTTGCATACTATGAGTACCCATTCTAATTGTTTCAAATCAAATAAAAAAAAACCCTGCCACCACAGGAAACTTCTACTCCGCCTCTTCGTCTACCTGAAATTTTAACGGAAAATCATCAGATAATGTACCCACTTCAAGTGATATGTCTGCCTCTGATTTTGATTTTCTAACTAAACAATTGAATCTAATGATTGATGCAATGTTCAAAACCACCACTATGACTGAAGCAAACCAAGTCGGTGTAAAATTTACTAATCAAATCGTTATTGGATTACGTTTTTCTAATGGATCTTCTTGGATCCAAATTTTTGTGTTTATCGTAATGATCGACTTGATAGGGCATGTGGGAGATTTGCAATCATCATTCACAGGCGTATAAAACATCAACTGTTTCCGTCATTTGAAACTAAAGTTTTTTCTGTTGAAACACAGCTTGGTAAATATACTTTCATAGCTGCTTAGTTGCCTTTTCAATGCTCTGGACAACAAGTAAATTTGCTCCAAACTGGCTTGCGAAAATTGACTCGCAATAAGTCAAAATTTTTGTCATTGGTGACTTTAATGCCAAACATCAGTCATGGTATAATTCACAAAGTAATTCCAACGGCTGAATTTTATTTGATGAGTGCTCTTCAGGATATTTTTCAATTCAATACCCTGATAGCCCTACATGTTTTTCCTCTTCTAGAAATCCATCTACGATTGATTTGGTCTTAACCGACTCTAGTCATCTTTGTAGCCAATTAGTTACTGATGCTGATTTTGATTCTGATTATGTCCCTGTTTCATTTCAAATGTCCCATGAAGCGATTCTCAATCATATCAGCCCTACTTTAAATTATTTTTGAGCCGACTGGAATATACAGGGTGTCCGCAAATTATCCGTACAAACTTTGAAGACATGTCTCTATACAATAAAGCATAATAAATTAAATATTCTTGCATGATTTTAACTATTGGCTTATTATATTCTTAAGAAGTAAGTTTGACACATTTCCGAATTCAAATATTTGTAGAAGCAAGCCAAATGTGTTGAGGTATCTTAAAGAGAGCTGTTTTTCGCGCTTTATGACGGAAGAGAAATGTCCGTAGAACTCACTGGATTTCAACAGTATAATTTTCTATTTTCAGTCTAACTTGAAACCACTAAACTGTAGGTTACTTCAAATAACAATGGGACATTTGGATTCATCTCTTTTAGATTTTAGGGATAACACATCTCCACTATGACTAGCGGCCCTCAGGAAAATCGTCTCCGAAAAAAATAAATTGAACTTTCTCAGTAACAAGCAATCAATTCGAAATTATTTAATGTTGTATTTTGTGTTAGCATATAGATGTATTATAAAAGGTACATGGACATTGATTTTTCATTGTTTTCAATGCGAGATCATCTTTCGAATATTTTGCTGTTCGGATAATTTGCGGACACCCTGTATATGAAACATATATTGGCTCTAAAAACAAGAATAACTTTCGTAAACGATAGTGAAATTATCAGCAAAAGAGGAAAACGATGAGGTGAAATCGATCACTGTAGTTCACGGAAAGTATGCACTTCTACAGAAACTAAAGGCCCATCTCGATGCGTGGGAAATTTCTTTCCAGAAATGGCCAAGGAACTTTTCTTCGATCGCAGTACGCAGTTGAAAAGAAATGTCAATTGAAATGGAGCTCGCTTCAGAAAATTATGAAAGTCGTTATGACCCTAAACGCGGCAAAAAAAGGAATTATCGCAGACAGGCGTTCAAGTTAGGCTCAGCAACTTGTGTAAAAACATGGCCGCCACAAATCGCCAAGTGACAATAATCTAACAGATGGCGTTAGTGACGTATCCATACTTCGTTGACAGCCGCTCCCACAATCGAAGCGCTCAACACTAAAAACGATACACCTTTTTTGCGCTGGGTGAGAGTTGTTCCTATTTAGATTAAATTTCTCACGTAAAATGTTAATAAAGTCCATTGTATTTTTTGTATCATTTTAGCATTTATTTTACTCACAGATTCATGTTAGTATAAATGGCGTTGAGTGATCGTAACTAATGTATTTAAATATGCGTAAAAGTATCACAATTGTGGGCATTAGTTTTAAAGTGATTGTTTTGATATTTTTGTTCATTGGGTGGTAAGCGAGAAGTCGAAGCCATGTTGTTTTGCGAACTGTCACTACAGTGGGGATTCGCTCGTCGGTGGTCCACTAATTGGAATGACTCGATGGTTGGAAAAAAAATCCAACTAAAAAGCACTCGAATGCCAATCTGACTTTGACGTCTGAGTACCATCGCATTGAAGTCTCCATACACGCAAAAAAATTGTGCGGTAAAAACTACCATTTTAGGGGGTTAAGTTAAGCGCTCGCACCGGCAATTTTCAGCAGACCATAAATGCGCTTGATTTTACCATGTCTGTTGTCGAAATCAGATTGTTGTAAATTATTGCTGTCAAATGTACCAGTAATTCGGTGGGATGTTCCGTAAACATAGTAAATTGGTCTGAAATTCCATGGTAGTTTCAAGAATGGGCATAGTCAGCTAAAATAGTAATTTTTACCACAGAATTTTTTCCCGTGTATATAGAACAAATGTGTATGTATATGAATTATTATCCAGAATGAATAACCAATCTAGATAACTATTTAGTTCGTTTCTTCGTTTAGTGAATTATAATGCGTTGTTGAAATTTAAAAAGTGCTCCATTCTGAATTGGTTCTAAGAAGTTGAATTTTAAATTTAGGGGATATTAAATTTACGGTGTGTATTAATTGATTGCCTCTTCAAATTTTACTCATAATAAAAATAAATAAAAACAAAAAAAAACAATTTTGGTTCATGATCTTTTACAAAATAGTTTATCAGTCTTATGAAAAATTCATCAATGTGTTCATTATATGTCGAGATCTTTATGGAGAAGTTATCATCATTATGATCACCATAATAATAATGATCATTGTCATTAAATTTTCCATTTTTATTTTAATTTTTCAAGCACTGAAACAGACGAATATTCATATTTTTAATATTTGAACGTCCATGGACATGAAAAACGTCATATGATAACTTCTCAATAAATCCAAGGTAGAATATTTAGCATTTTTCACATGCTTGCTTCTTAAGATCAATACAAGGATCAACAGAAACATTCTTTGAAAGAAAAACTGATGTACATGAAAGTTGCATAATAATCCCCTTTAGACATAGCGTGAGTCAAATCTCAATAAGCTGAGACTGACTAAGTGAATATATTTTCAGCGGTAAATATCTAGATTGCTTCCTGTGCCCAGAAGATAAAACGGAGAGTGAATGAAAGTAACGTTTGGTGTTGTCTCCGCAGCCGAATTACAATAAGTTGCAGTTTTGTGTTCGCGTGTCTCTCGTTATCCGTGTCGCCGCAGCTCGCCGAAGAGAGAGTGGTTTAGTTTGAGTATTCATCAGCTAAGCGAAGCTGTTTTCGTGTCTGGAAGAGTGGAAAAGTCACCACGAAGTCGGTGCATTGTTTGAATCGTGAATTAGCTTAGTCGTAGCTTTTCGGTTATCTGTTTCTGTGACGACTGATTTCCATACGGATGGTAACCAGTGCAAAAGAAGAGCGGAGACTTTCTTCTGAACCGAGTCGAAAAGTGTTGCGCAAAATTTGAATAATTGAATCAATTGAAACAAACGGACTATCCACAGTGAGTTGCTGTCACGAAACCACTCTGATGGGTGTCAAATGTTAATTGGTCAATTAGTGAGAAACCGTTGGCTGGATATGCGACTGGTGTACCTTTTGCAGGTCATTGCAAAAAACAAGCATCAAGTTACTGAAGAATCACTGCCATATCCACACAGCGCACAGAACGACAAGGTCGTCATCAACGTGAAACACGCATACGAGATGAGAGGATCTGGTTGTGAGCTTATCCACAATTAAAGTTGTATCGTCATCAACGACGGAAATACCGCCGTGTATTTGTGTAGACTGTGGAAGTTCAGGTGCATACACGTTGGACGGTGCTGAAACCCAGAGATCGCTATGGCGCAGTTCAAAGATAACTCATGGGTAAGTGAGGTTTGCAGATTTTTTATTATTTTGTTTCGTATACAGGATAATTGCGATGTAATTCAATTGAAACAATCTTGTTTCTGTACATCGAATCGGAAGGCAATGGGTCAATGTTAAAATCAATGACTTCTTTTTTTATTTCTTGGTAGTTAAGTACATAAAATAATCTGCAATTTCAAGATCAACGATCTGCAAGGACGGTAATTATGTCTTGCAGATTGTTGGGAGCTAAAATGAATGAACATATAATTAATGTAGATAGGGTTTGTCCCAAAGATACGTGAATACTAGCAGATTATTTATAGAACTTGTATAGAGAAAATTCTATAATATTTATTTGAACGTTCAACCAGGCCAGAAAAAGTACAAATCAGTCCCTAAAGATGGATAGTTAAAAACGACATTCATCACATTCCTGACTTCAATGAACTCTAATGGCTGTTCCAATAATAAAAAAACCTTCCAAGAAGTTCAATAAAGCTTTACAAGAACTCGATGAATGAACTTGACGATTTCTACGACAAACTAGAGAAACCGACATGTTTATGGCGCTAATGAAGTGGCTGGCACCCAATTATGAACCCATTAAAATATTAAAATGATCTTATTTATTTTTGGTGGTGGCGGTAAATTGCGTCGCATGGCCGATGAAAACGTTCACATAGGAAGGTTAGAATTTATTGGGACTTTTTACTTTGTTTCTATTCCATTGTCCGATCAGAAGATCTTCTTATGGTTTCATGATCCTTACCATTCTAATGTTCAGTCTGTCACGTGTCACTGTGCAGCGTCCACGTATTGTGTTTAAATAATCTTGACTTCTATGAGAATAGAGTATCATCTTGCTTGCCACGTGATATACGAATGCAAAAATAATAACTTTGGCAAGGAAAGCTGTCAGGTAATATAGGTAAGTATAGAACACTAAGATGCGAAGCAGACTCTGTCCCAATGAGGATGTAATGCCGAAAAAAGATAATAAGAGCTAAACGAACACAGTAGAGTTGAAAATGAGCATTCTTGCTACACGCAAACAAATTTTGTTGTATAATCTACCGAATCCATGGTAGAATTAAGAACTGCACCAACGATTTTCAACCGACTACAAAAATCTGTTAAGTTTACTATAATCTGGTGAAAATCACTGAGCGCTGCAGTAAATTTGACTATGTCCATAGCAGCATCCACTACAAAGCATTGTATTTCAATCCGTGACACCCACCGTACAACACAGTGTGGTCAAAAGTATGATGCTAAACTTCTCAAATCAAGAATGTTTCTAGTCAAAAATACTACAGCTCTGGTTAAATCAACAGAAGAAATTTTCTTTTGTAGTGATGTTGACTATGTTTTGGTAGAATTAAAAGATTAATGTAGTCGGTTGAAAATCGTTGGCGCAGTTCTTAATTTTACCATGGATTCAGCAGTTTCTACAATAAAATTCATTTCAGTGTACGTATTTATGAACATTCAGAATCTTCGACGAACTTCAATCAAAAACAATCCAAGAGATTCAATAAAACTTGACAAGAACTTGATGAATGAACTTGACGATTCCTACGACAAATTAGAGAAAACAGCATGTTTATGGCGCTAATGAATTCGCTGGCACTCAATTATGAATCCATTAAAATATCAAAATGATCTTATTTATGACTGGTGGTGGCGGTAAATTGCGTCGCTTGGTCGATGAAAACATTCACATAGGAAGGCTACACTTTATTGGGACTTTTTTTTTCATTTCCACTCCATTGTCGGACCAGAAGTTCCTCATGTCCCAATTAATTTCAATGTCATATTTAGTTTTCTAATTTGTAATTAAAAAACTTTCTAGTCTTTCACTTGTTGATATCCACTAGCCTGGGACAAGGTTATATGAAAATATAAATGCTCGCTCCAGTTTACTTTTTGGGTGTCTTTTATGGGGTCAAAATAAAAGCTGTGCAAAATTTTAGATCGATCGATGATTCAGTTCGATTTCACAAGTGTCGGATTGTTTCGTGGTTTTCGGCAATGTTTTTCGTCGTAAAATACCTATCAATCTGTATTCATAACTTTCATAAAGGTCAGTTGCCGACCTGTGGCGATTTTTAGCTACAAAAGTTTTTCCCATATTAAATCCCGTACAAACCTTAAATGGCTGGCGCCAAATTATAGTTTCCTCTATCAATAACATCCCGCAAAATTTGACCATTTTCATCCTACATGTAAGTATAGTGGCTTCGCAAATTTTGATCGATTCTAACCCCGCTTTCTCTAAGAAACACAGACAATTAATAAGCACTACATAAACATCATAAACATACAGCTTAAAAGCTGTAAAAATACAGCTGTAATGATGATATAATTAAGTAAAAATGAACAGATTTAGTACTACATCAAACCAGATAACCAAAATGTACGTATAATAAAATCATCTTTTGCGTTATGCGATGCTTATGTGTGCAACGTTTCCGCACAAAAGTGGAGGCGATATATGTGCATTGGCGTATCTAGGATATTTTTCTGGAGGGGGCCTAGAGGGAGCCTAGAAAATACTATAGAAGTAATGTCGGTCGCAATAACCACGAGTTGCAAATTTCTTAGTTTTACAAATTTGAAATGATATTATTTATTTTTTATTTTATCTCATTTGGCTGGACATTAGTAATATTTGTAAATTTCAATTTTCGCTAGGACAAATTTCATTCTTTTCGAAATCGAGTCAAAAATCCTTCAATAGTTTTAGCAAAAAAAACCTCACAAGGAATGTACTTTGTGATTCTTCCAAGTATTCTTTCAGGTATTCAACCATGTGCTTTGAAGAGAGAATTAATACGGGAATATATTCATGAATTATTTTCTCACTTTTCAGTGTTTTCTTCAAGAACACCTTTACCAGTTCTCACCAGTTACCAGTTCACCCTGGGATTCCCACGAAAAATCATTCCTAGACTTTACGATCTCACCCAAAAAATTCTCAAAGAATCTCTATCGACTTGCTTAAAAAATCTCTGAAAGAATTCCATCAGAGAATGCATTAGAAATTCTTTTTTTTTTGTAAAGTCCTCTACGTACTTATCTATATAAATGAAAATGAAGTGGTGTTTGTATGTCACGAAATAACTTGAGAACGGGACACCGGATTTGCACATTTTTTTCATTATTGTCTTCTTGTAGGGTTCCGACGTGTTCGTGTTACAAAAAAGTTTAGGGAAGTTGCCGGAAAATTTGGTAAAACGGGTGTGTACTAATATGTTATTTTGTATAGGAGATTCCACTACATTTTTCAACAGCCTACTTGATGGCACGAAGTTTGTCGGGACCACTAGTTACATATAAATCCCAATTGTTGGTTTAAAGTATTCTCTTGTGTTCATTTTTAATTTGTTTAGGATTTTCAGGAATCAGGAAATTCATAGCAGAATAGTTTGTTCCATTCTTTCAAAAACGAAAATACTCAAAGAGTTCCTGAGTAATTTGTTCAGGGATTTCTTAGAGAATTATATTATTGTTTCCCTAATATTTTTACGAAAAAAATACCCGAGATTTTATTCTTTAAACCGCACTAACGATTCTTTTGGTAATTTTTTTAAGTAACTTTTTCACCAGATTTACTAAGATTTCGCAATTTATTCTTGTACTTTTCAAAAAATTTCTCCAGAAGTCCCATCAAGTATTTTTTCAGGTTTCACAAATTACTCCATTTTTTTGCGAATGGTTATCCTAGGATTCTTCCATAAATTTCTTTAAAAAATTTATCAACTCTATTTTTCGTTTCGAAAACTACTCCGGGAATATCTCAATTTTTTTGGAAATTGCTTTACAAATTCCTCTACTAATCACTCCATATTAGATTTCTAAAGAAACACATACAAAAAAAGGTTTGAAAGAACTTTGTAGGTATTTTTTTTTGAACTATTACAGCTTAAATACCGTTTTGACTCATATTCCGAACACTTAAGGCCAACAATGACAAATTAATATCATAGTAACAAACTTGCAGATATTTGTGACAATTAAAATTTCTCCTCAAACTCTAGCTATTAGATGTTGGGTGTGCTGTTTATTTTAACTTATTTAGTATTGTTTTTACGTAAAAGTATGGACAAACATTTTGATTCAAATGCCGAACACTGTGTACATTCTGTCTCATATTCCGAACACCTTAATTCAAATTCCGAACAGAATGAATAAATCGTATTGAAATGAATAATTTTGCAAATACATTTATCTGAGCTAGTTTTATTGGTCTCGAACTAGAGAATCACCACTACTCCCGAGGAATACAATAGATTGAAAGACTTTAAAATTGAAATGCAATTGACAGATTTCCTTGTAATCTGATGACACACTTCAGCGAAACATTTCAACCAAATCGCCATACAAAAACCGAGTGTTCGGAATATGAGTATGTTCGGAATTTGAGCCAAAACGGTATAATGCGGAAAAAAATACTAAATTCCTGTCATATAATTCAAGAACCGTGGAATTTCTGAAACTGGTTGACATTGTATCTCGCAGAAAAGCTTAAATGGTCCTTATAGGATTTATTACAAAAAGTTTTGTTCTTTTTTTCGTCTTTTAAAATCGAAAATGATTGGTGTTGATACGAATGGAATTTTTACTGAACTAAAACTAAAATGTTAGATAATATTTTGTATGAACATATTGATGTAGAATTCTTTTTTCCTACCTTTGTAAATTCCAATCTTTTCGGAAGGGTCTATTATCGATTATTTTGTAGTTCTGTAAAAGTTTGACACGAAAATGTTGCCCGTATTTTTAAAGAACATTATTGAAGATGTATTGTGGTGAAATTCGTTATGTAAGATTTTAATGAATTTAAATCTTACGGGAAACTTTTGCATTACTTTGAAAATTTGTTGAGGAATTCCTGATGGACTTTCAGGAATCAAGAACCATACGTATAAGAATTCTGCAATCATAACTTCTATAATTTATAATCTTTTCTCTAGAAGTAAATTACAGGATAGTTAAACCTCTCTAATGCATTTACAAATAAAACAAATTACTCAAGAAGGTCCATCAGAATCTTCTTTAGAAATTATCCTTGAAATCTATCCTGCCTTGGCATTTGGTGTTATAGAATTCTGCCCTCCTACTGCACAAAAATTCAAACCAAGAATATGCATTCTGCCAATAATTGGGTTTATTTACCGCTATGCTAATTTCAGAAGCAAAAGTTTTTCTGGGGATTTTCAACATGAGGATTCGAAGACAAGAGACATTTCAAAAACAATTTTCTTTCTAATTTTCGAATAATCCGGTGATTTAAAGCAAAATTTCTAGGAAAAAAATAAAAGAATTTTTGACGCAATTTGTTAAGTATTTTGGAAATGTTTCTTAAGGGCTTTTGATGAACTTCGCGGATGAATTTGTTATATAATTTTTGGGAAAAATATCTAAAGAAATTTACAGAAGAATTTCCAATAGAACATTCAGCAAAATATCTCAGTATTAGATTTGACAGAATAAATTATTTTTTGAAAACATTTCGAGGGAAAACTGAACTTTTGATTGATCTTTCAACATTTTTTAGGTAAATCTGGAAACATTTTCCGAAATTAATTTGCTAATAAAAACTACATAAGAAGGGATGGATGTGCATTAGGCCGTCCCTCATTTTTCGAAAATGCGAAATATTATAAGTTGGTCATTGTAAAGTGTTCGTTTTAGTAAAAAAAAAAAATCAGGTAAAATTTTGAAGTCCCAACGTGGACGCAAAGTGGTCCCCCAAAGGCCTGAAAGGTATCAAGTGTACATAACCCCCTTGCGCAAATCGAGCTCGCTGCTCTAGTGCACGCTTCGTGAGTACGAAAAGTCACTAGTAACAAGTTACCCTGCGCGCGTTGACAGTGAACATAGAAGTTTGTTTTCTTTGTACCGTCAAACGGGGTAACTTGCAACAATTTTCAACTTCAAAGCTATATGGACGAAAAAATTGAGAATTCAGATGAGACAAAAACCATCTGGTACCCTAATTGCTACGTAAAGATAACCACGCGGTATTAATTTTATCAGTATTTAGTTTTCTGGAATCAGGAGAGACTAAAAATATGCATTTTTAATGCTACCCCTGATGTGGGGTAACATGCAACACACAATGGTACCTGAAGTACACTATTAAAAATTTATCCTATATTGTGTTATTATGATCATTTAATAATTGTATATAATAAAAGCATGACAATTATCAGAAACAGGCTGCTTTTCTCTTGGAAAACTTATTATTATCGATTGTTTTATGAATATTGAATCAATTTGATTGAAAGCTTCATTGGCATTGCATAGGGAAATTCTAGCATATTATAAGTCTTGACAGTTATTGGAAAGCCATCAAAATGCAACTTTTTTACAAATACAATGCAACTTTATTAGAAATACAATGGTATTTTAGGCTTTACTTCACATAACTTATTCTTTAGACATATTTAAATCAAAGCAACGTATAACATATTGATATGTAAAATTGGTTTGACATAACTTTCATCATATTTCATGCAGAAAGTTCCCAATGACTGATCTGTAAGTTAATTTATTGCAGATTTTCTAAATTATTCTTTATTTTCATGAAAAAAATAAGACTAAATCTAATAAAAATACGATTTATTTAATTTTTTTTTAAATTAATACAAACAGTGTATTGAATTGATTGAGGTACAAAAATTTTAATGTTACTGTACAAATATATGTTCAATTTTGCCTTTTCATGTGTTTTCGATGACAAACGGTAGGAAATATCAAACAATTGAGATCAAAATTGCTGTTGCAAGTTACCCCACAAGGGTAGTCAAAAACGTTTTTGAATTTTTAAAGCGTTTAAGCAAAAAATTATCAAAACTTTTATGTTGTCAATGTGTACACTACTAAGTACTGTAACTGATAGCAAATGCCTCGAATGACATTTTTCTACCGTTTGTGTTGTACGAAGAACGTTTTTCAAGATTAGTTTTATACAATCCAAATTTTAATATGATTTTCACCTCCAGCAAACTCACCAAAAAAGAAACGATACCCAAACCCTTGTCAAAACCTTCTGTTGTATACCTAAGGTCAATAAACGGCGGAATAAATCACAATAATTCAACTCAATGCTGAATGAAACGACTATTCGGTTACATGTCGAAGTGTTGCAAGTTTTACCCCTGTTGCAAGATACCCCGTTTGACGGTAGTTGTAAATTTTATGTCAGCGTGCACTGTTATAGAGATGTACATAGTACAAACTATTATTTTAGTTAGTTAGTTCCGATCAATTTATCAAATCGGGTAAAACTAACCTTTTTCTCCTTTATTGTCAACATTTACCCAACTACGTGGTACTGGGCAAACTAACAGCTTGTTTTGAGCAATTAAAATCTATTGAAGAAAGCTAGTTGATATGACATTCATAATTACAAAGGAAATAAACATTTATGATGACTATCAACGCGCACAGGAGAATGTGTAACTAGTGCCATTTCATGCCCATGTAACGTGCACTAGAGCAGCGAGCTCGAATTGCGCAGGAGGGGCATCTGCACCTGATACCTTTAAGGCCGTTAGCGTCCGCGTAGGGACTATAAATTTTTACATGATTTTTTTTTCTTACCAAAACGAGCACTTTACAATGACGAACTTATAATATTTCACATTTCCGAAAAATAAGGGACGGCCTAATGTCCACCAGGAGGAATTCGCTTTGAAAGTATGAAGAAGTCCCATAATATTATTTGACTAATATCCAAAAGATTTTCATTAATATGAAGAAAACTTGGCCATGCTGAAATTCCTTGAATGTCCATCCTTATGTTTCGACAAAAATTCCCGCTATGTATTGTCTGGAAAATTCCTTTAGTAATTTTGTCTATATTTTCTTTTATTTCTTTTGGACATCACTTCGTATATGAAGTTAATGTATGAATTTCTTTAGTGAATTTTCATAAGGGAAATCATCATCACCGGAAACCTCGAGCAGGGTTTCCTCCAAAAACATGAGAAATCAGAATGCAGTGCATATGCTGTTTTATGCCAGAAACATGAAGCTAGTTCTAACATCAACCAATCTTCCGACGGCCGGACGGTTAAGCTTTCGATTATCACCGAAGTCAGAACCGCCACGCTGATGCTGTGTAAGACAAGCGAAGTTTTCCCACTATTGTAAAACATAAAATAACGTAACTACTGAAGAGATTTTTGTGAATAACAAGAGTCAGTTTTGCGCCATGTTATTTTTTTTTCTTTTTTTATTATCATTAAAAATTCTAGGGGGGGGCCTGGATGACTCTGGCCCCCCCTGTTCCTACGCCAATGTATATGTGTATATTTTATATGACGAAAATTAGTATACAATTCGAGTGTATTGATTTCATTGCGAACTAATCTGTACTCTTATGCAAATTAATTTGTGATGATAAAATATATTTGACAACTGCTACGGATTGATTGATTACTTTGTAGATGTATACGGGACGAAACAAAATGCACATATGAATTAAGAAAATAGCATATAATGCGGGTGTGATGTAAATTGTTACAAATTAGCGACTTTTCACGTAAACTCTTATATTGTTTGGGTATTGATTTCAAGTAAGTAAGGCCATCTTCAATGCCGTGTTCGTGAAGTCTAGTCTAGTACACGACACTGAAGACAGTTTTACGAGTGAGGTTAGAAAACGTGTAGGGGAAACTGGGAAGACTTGATCCCGTTTTCTGAATGTGGCTGTAATTTGATAAGATTTTTACACAGAAATTGTTCTAAATTACCTTTAAAGTGAGGTGATGTACTAACTTCCATCGTATTAAGCTTTGATCAGTAGAAACCTTACATTTTCCTAGTTTTGTAGTGAATGATGCGGATACAAACCGATGCCAAACAGTTCTTTCCCAAGACGGCTTTCGCATTGTGAAATAAGATATAAAAAAAATCTTGATCGTTTATTTGTAAATTATACTTTGACATTATCACCTTCCGTTGCCAATATCCAGATTTGTTTCGGTCAAAATCAATTTGGATTCGTCTCACAACTAACGGTTCACTGTTACTGGGTGAGTCGTCAAAATAACAATTCAACGTTACAATAAAATGTTTCAATAGATCTTTTAGATCTTCGGGCATCCAGCTTCAGCATAATGAAATATTGAAATTTTCCTCAAAATCCATTGGCCCCATCAAAATACAGCACAAACATATAAGCGCTACTACTTTTGACCGAACAAATGCATGACGCTACTCACAGTGCAGCGAAAACTATCTTTCACACCACAATCAAAGGAACCGTTTTCTACACCAAACATCACGCACATATTGATGTGTAATAGCAATACCCCTCTTGATTCTTCCACGAACTTTTCAGACATCATATTCTACCATTCCTCTGGGATTCCCTTGGAAAATCATTCCCAGGATTAGTAGTTATTATTTCTCAGAGAAGCTCTCTGTAGTTCTCCCCGCATAGCCTTCAATTTCTCTGGAAAATAATATTTCAAAGATGTCTGCCTCTAAAAATTCTAATATTCCTACGAAATAAGTTTAACTGTTCTGTCAAAAGCTATTCCGTGAATATTCTAAAACAATTCCCAAGCAATTTGTTCAGATATTTCTTTTTCATATTATTGTTTCCCCTGTGATGTCGTCCTAGGATTCCGAATAATTCACCATAGATTCATCAAAGTATTTTCCAGAGATTTTTTTTTCTTTAAACAGCATTCAAATAAACAACTTCCATCGGGCATTCTTTTAGGTCTGGCCTGCCCAACGGGCCGCCAATATTCTTCACTATTATATGCACGAAATTTAATTCATATCAAGTTCTAAAAAATGTTGTTGGCAAAAAGATTACAGCCAAACGCTTTCTAAATGAATTATAATATGAATTTAAAAAAAACACTTCAGCAAGAAAGCACGGAAAAGCATGAGCAAGAAAAAGATTATAACCAGTATAAGGCAGATCTAGAGGCAGATTAATAGCTTTTGAAATTTAATATAGGATTCTCACATAAATTTCTCGGACAACTTAGGCAGGATTTCACAAGATTAATTTGTCTCAGAATCTTTGTAGAAGTTCACAGAATTATAGCAAAATGACTACCGCCGAATACTGGATATTAGTATGAAAAATTGTCTTGAGCTATCCTTAGTGGATTTCTTACAAAAATTTAAATAGGACAGAATTCTAGAATCTGGAAAATCAGGTTTTTATAATAATTGTAAAATCCAGGGCTTCAATTTTATAATATAATCTTCAATTTTATAAAAAATAAAAATTCAATCAGGATTCTCAAACAATACTAGATGAGATTGTGGCAGAATCTTACGAAAATTTTCATAGAATTTATAGAACGATTTTTATAAAACCCTGGACAACAATATCACAGAAATTTGTGGAATTTTTAAAATAATCCTGGGCAGCATATCATAAGCACAATTCTCACAGAATTATCAAGATTACCACAGAAGCAAATATCTATTCAAATTTCTCCAAAATAAATTTTTATAATTGTTTATTCCATCTTACCAATTTTTTTTTGTAATTGTTGCATTAAAGAAAGTTTGGCCCGCCGTACAATATTGTTTCTGAGATTTGGCCCGTGGTTTAAAAAGGTTGGACAGGCCTGTTCTAGGTTGTAGAATTTTTTCTCCAGGAATACCTCGATTAGTTTTTAGGAATTTCTTTACAAATTATTCTACTAAACACTCTGTACTCAAATACAATTTATATCAGATTTCTACAGTTCTGCAAGGTTAAGTATTTTTTTTAGTTGAATACGGGAACATATTCCGGAATTTATTTTAAGATAATGAAGACATAAAAGGAACACGTTTCCTGCAGGAGGACTTCACGTTGAAGGTATGAATAAATATCGCATATTATTTGACTGATTTCCAAGACATTCGTAGCCACCCTTTGATATTCATTGAGACTCTTGATTATACTAAAATTCTTCAAGGAATATCGAAGAGTAGCTTCAAAAAATTTCCTACAAATCTGTTGAAAAAAGGTCAAATCTTTTTTAGATATTAAAGACATAAGTTGTCTGGGAAAAATGAAGTTTAGGCAATCAATTTATTAATTCAAAATTACTTTAAAAACTGAAACAAAATCGAAGATAGAATTTATTGCCGGAATGAACAAAAACTATGGTCGATTTTGCTGGGCTTTTTCACACAAGGTTGAATTTCTGCCTTCCAATTTTTATCCAGGTTGAAATACTTTGAAAAGATTTGTTATGAATGAAGCCTCCTAAGGCCGCTTGAAATTCCTGCTATCTATTGTCTAAGAAATTCCTTTTGTAATGTTTGCCCATTATGCAATTAATTTAGCGGACATTAGAGTAAGGTGGGGCACAAGTTCGACCTTAGGGGTATCATCTAAGTTTCCAGACAAACAATAGCAGTTGAAACAAAATAAATACCATACAGTAAACCTTCAACATATTGGCTAGAATTTTGCTGAACAAACTTCTGTCAAAATATTTACCCGCTTTTAGTTATAACAGTTTCAAAATTGATTGTCTTAAAGGAACTTTTGCCCCACCGGTGGGGCAAGAGTTCGAATCTAGTGTGGGGCAAAAGTTCCCTGGCAAAAACGCAAAATATTGATACTTTCATGACAGGCAGCTTTATACTAGCCGTAAACTTATGTTTGCCGAAAAATACAAACTAAATTTTCATCAAAAAATTGCCCAAAACAGGGTAATATACCCAAAAATAGCTGTTATTTTGCAAAACTGAGTGAAAATGTATAATTTTGGTAATGTTTTTCGCACGATCAGGCAAATTTCGCAAATTTGAAGATAATATGTGGATTTTAGGCAAATTTTTCGTGAGTTTATACATGGGTCGAACTATTGCCCCGCCGATTCGAACTTTTGCCCCACTATGAGCCAATAATTGTTTCCAAGCATTTATGCAAAAACTAATACACCTCAACGCATCCTTATGATATGCCTAGAATCGCCCTTACATAGAATATTGAAATTTTTTTTTTTTGGTTCCATGCTACAAATGTTTGAAAAAATATTACAATATTTAAGTCGAAAACAACAAATAGCTATAACTTTTTCCAAATCTCAATCGATTTTAATAAAATTTGGAGTGAAAGTCTCTTACATGAATAGCATTTGAATTACCATAACATTTATAAGTTTTCTTTTGGATTGAGTTAGAAATCTTGAAAAGAAACTCTTGCCCCACTATACTCTATATGAATTATAGTTAATGTATGGATTTCTTTAGTGAATCCTAATAAGGAAAATCATCTTCATCGGACATCGAGAGCATATGGGAAATAATAATGCAGTGAATATGTTGCTTTATGAAAAAAACATTTGAAACAGTATATTATTCATTCTTCAGAAGACACGAATTTTGTGAACAGGATTTCCAGGATGTCGACGCTTTTTTGTATCACGGTATTTTTTTCCAACGGACATGGTAAAAAAATTGCGCTTATCGCACTCAAAAACAGACTGGTTCTAGCGGTAACCAATTGAGCGATAGCCGGACGGAAGGCTAATCTTTCGGTTGTCGTTACGTAATTTTTGGACGGCGCCTAAAACCAAGCTAGGTTATCATTTTACAAAACATTTTATCGTCAGGGTTATCAAAATGCTAGGAAATTGAAAATTTTTAAATTAAATTTTATTGCACTACAAATATAATGTCTGTACATCAGTTGAAGAACTCTTCAACGTTCACTTCCAGTTATTCCACTAAACAATTCGAAGATTTTATATCATTTAAAATGCATTATTGTAAAATATTTCAGATCAGAGGCGCGTCCACGTTCAAAATCATGGGTAGGACATACGTTAGCAAATATTTTGTGCACTGTGAAACAAAAAAAAAAATTAACTCTGAACTGGAAGTTGAAAATTACTATATTAAATTTTGAGGGGCTCAAACGCAAAGGGTATAAGTGACATTATGGTCGGTTTTGGGTTGAGTTGAGAAAATTCTACTGTTTGCAAGCGTTCTAACGATATTTTCAGATGAGTTTTTCGCTAAACAGAAGAAACAATATAATTCTTAGAAGACTGGCTTGATTTTGAAAGCTTTTCGTTTTTGCAGGGCTGGTAGCGACTGAGTGCGTTAAAAATAGGATGTTGAAGGCATCTTGACGGAAAATAAGAGATCATAAAAGAACCAAAAAGAGGCCGAGATGGGACCAAACAGTAACCAAAAAAAAAAAAAAATAGCCTCAGAGCAGGCATTTGTTTAAGATCTAATACTTTTTTTGAGAATTCCTCGTGACATTACGACAAGTATTACTGTAGAAATTCATCAAAATTTGTTTCAGATATTTTCCCAAATATTCAGATATTACTCCGGAAACTAATAAAGTAGTTCATCTAGTGATTATTTTCCAAGGAAAATCTCCACGAATTGTTGTAGGAAATTTATCCAAGAATTTTATTTAGGATAACTCAATAATACAACATGGATTTTTTCAAGGAGAACCATAGAAATGCAAATTCTCCAAAGATTATTTCAGGAACCATCTGAATTCCTCCAAATTTTTTGAAGAAGGACCTAACTCCTCCAAGATTTTATCGATTTCCCTGGGACATCCTCCAATATTCAAGAAACACACAAGACATTTCTAGGGATTTCCGTTAAAATTGTTTTTCAGGATTTAAACAAATCTTCAAATAGGCATTTCAACAATTGTTCCAGAAATTCCAGCTAAGATTTCACAGAAATTCTTCCGGTAATTTTCCAGATCTTCTCAAGGAATGTATCCAGGGAAATGCGCAGGATTTTTTTTCTGGAAAATAAATCCGATGAAACTAGGGTAAGCTTCAAAGTTTCCTTTAATGGACTAGGTTTTCTGAAATAACTCCTGGGCTCTTGAGTTTTAGAAGTTTTCCTAGATAATTTGAAAAGATAATCGAAAAAAATCAATCGAATCTCGGGATAGCATTTCTCAGGATCTTCTAAAGAAATTTCTAGAAATAGAAAAACATTGGACATGGGATTTTTTGAGAAAATTTTTGATACATGCTTGGCAAAACTTGCTGTTCGAATGAATTTCCGATTTCTGAAAGAAAACGTTGATGAATTCTTGAAAGAATCCACAAAATGATTTCTTGCAGGGTTTCTTGTGTAAAAAGTCCTTGATATTTTATTTTTAAATACTCTGGACTAAACCTTTATGAATTTTCTTGATAGAAATTCTGTAGATATCTTGGGGACGATCTCCTAGAGTAACAATTGGAGAATCCGGTTGAAGGATTAGTGAACAATATCTGGAGGAAATTCTAGGATAGTTTTGCAAAAAAAAAAAATAATACCTTAGAAAGTTACTGGGGGTAAGAGCTTTGAAGTTCTCATGGATTTTCTGGATCAAATTCTAGAGATATTTTTCTAAGCATCCTTTGAAAAATAACTGGGAGAATCAGTAGCAAAATTTCAAAAAGTATTTCTTGATAGATCCCTGTAAGAGACCCTGAAAGTATACTTAATAAAATCACTATGACAATTCCTGATGCTTTTCTTCGGGGAATCTGAGACGAAATTCCTGTTGAACCCGTTATAATCTCCGAATGTTTTTGGAGCCTGAACAATTTAACATCAGGATTCAATGCATGCAGAATAAGGAAACAGAGACTATACAAACCATTTTGGTTAAAATAGATACTTTAGAAACCTTCCATTGAAAAATAGAGACTTTTTCGTGCCTTGCATTAAAATAGAGACCAACTGTCTACAATGAAACCTAACTTTCGTTACCATCCATTAAAAAACATTCTTTCATATTCTTTATATTTAAATCCTTTTTAATACAACTTTATTAAACAAATGCCACAAAACTAGATCAAAAGCTTGCCTTTACAACCACTGAGGTTGTTCTAATGTCTTCATCTATTTCTAGATAAGAAATGGATAATCAGCAAAAATTCTATGAGTTAGTGTAGTTTCTTTTTTCTATGCACTGAAAATATCCTGGGTAATCGCAAAAGTTTTCTGGACAAACTTAATATGCTTGAAAAATCAGATGATAAATGATCTAGTTTTTTTTTGTAAAATCGTGGGTAGGACAATGCTTCGACTGTCCTACCCAGGTATTTTCGTGCGTAGTACATGTCCTAGCTGTCCTACCCACTTCCCGCGCCACTGTTTCAGATAATCTTTTTAACCATTACCACTTTCAATGATTAGCAACTTAGAGAACACGCTGAGAATATTTATGCAATTTACAAAGAGCTTGAAGCACTGATCAGCTAGTTAGCTAGTTGTACATATTTTTTCTTATTTATGATGATATTTGCTTGCTGCTTTCACTCTTAAAATTTAATTATCTATAAAGTAAGTGAAGATGCGATCTATTCCATTGTAGATGAACTTTTCTTTTGAAATCGATAAGTGCTCCACTAAGCCATCTTATCGCCCGTTCACAAGAAACGATCTCAGTTCACTCAAGCTTTCCACCGATGCAAAACTTTGATCTTGACACCATTTACCACAATATGTACATTGAACCAGTTTCCTTTCAGGCGTCGGTGAAATGTGGGTGCGAGAGCTTTTCTGAAAGGAAAACACTCTGCCCTGGAGGGCAATTAGCTTCAGCTGCCGGTACATGCATGCACTTTCTTTCAACTTTACCGACTCCAACTACTAACAGGGTACATGTACCTTGTTTTCCACCAGAAAATTAGCAAGGTTGCTATCACATGCAGTCGATCATCTCTATCATTTTTTTTTGTGATGTACGTGTCTGTGACGATGTAGGTACCACACAAACCAACCGACTTGTTGTGTTGAATGCATCGGGTGAAACACATCGATACTCAATTTGCCACCCAGTTAGCGTAGTTGGAAGTGGAATACTAAGCCACGTTTGTTAACAGGAAGACAACTGTTTCAGTGGTGAATCATCCGATGTTACAAGTGTCGGTGGAAGCAGGGCTATGTAACGAGGTAGGGCTTTCGAACAAAAATTGCATAAGGCAAAATTTTTCGGCCAGTAGGATACGCAAATTACGAAACCAATAAGTTTTGTTGCAGTACCTGTGCAGGTGCACTTACTTGTATGTCGCAATTACCAAAAAAAAAAGTTTGAAATTCGCGCCAATTCCCAATCGGTTTGGGCATACCTTCTGTTTCGAAATGCTGCTCTGCTAGATGTAAATGACCTGAGCTTAATGAGTGGTTGAGGTTTGGAAAGCTGAATGAGAAACCGATTACACTGCTCACAGATGAAAATTACGCACAGTGAGATCTGATTTCGGGTTGAATGGTTTGACGATTAACAATTCAGAGGGCTCAGTAACTACGCTCATCAGGGGTGAATGAATGAAGACCTCTCTCATTTTCCATCATCACCCGGCAAGAGATGTGATTACTGTCACTTTCTAGATTCACCTCGATCGCCCGTTGACTCGCAGTACGTCGCATTCCTGACTGATGGTTTCCCTGCCTTGGACATATTGGTAAACGACAACGATGGTGTGACGCACGATGCACTAAGGGGTATTTGGATAATCTAGCTGGCCAAAAGTATTTCGAAACATTCAGTATTCTTAATGTTTAGTTAGCAGCGAAACTTGTTCTGAATGATATTTTGATGTATCATATGTTACTTACACATTTATAGCGAAACAATGGGACCGCAACAAAGCTGCCAAATTTGATTATATCGCCTTGGCATCCAGCAAAATTTCAATCAATTTGCCGCGAATTTCAATTGCCTTTAATTAAGGCTATATCGGTAATGCGACTCTTAGGTAAAGGAAGTCTGAAAAAGATTTTTGCAAATATGATGGAATGAATAGGTATAGGCATCAGAAGGGTTAAAGGTCGCATGAGCTATATAGCCGTAACAAAAAGTAGTATAAAACGATCGATATCTTCTGAGTATAAGTGAATGCAAAAATTTACAGGGTGATTACTTTTTCCTATTTGTGAAAATAAAGGATCAACGAGGATTGAATAACTTTTTCAGCTTTGGGGTTCCATTCAAATTTGCATTTTCCATATAAATGATTACCCTCCCTAATGAGTCATTTGCTGAACATTATTTGAAAATCTAAGTAAATTTGGCCAGCTAGATTCGTCAAATGTCCCTTTGTGCGACGACAGTGAGTTCCTTTTACGGTGACCTTGTTTCGCTCTGCCCTTCTCCCATCCACATCAACCTGTGGGGGCTTGCGACCATATTGATTGATTGTCCAAGATTTCCCCCCAAACAAAATCGACAATCATCTTTCGCTTCGTCCGGCGATGATGTGTCAACAACATCACTGACTGCGATGACAAAACAATTTTTGTGATTTTCTGCCTGCTGTTTTAATTGGATTGACCATTTGGTTGGTTACCGTCCGTCGATGATCGGCTTTCGCGGTCCAATTTCGGGTGCTTTCCAATTTGGTTTCGATCGGTGGATGGACGCGCACTGCTTATCTCGCCCGAATGTTGGTTATTCGATCAAGCAACAAACGCACGCCACGTAACTTGTCGTCGATCATGCAAGTGATCACTCACAGAAATAACAGATTGGAAAATGACGACGAATCGCTAAAGCGAAAGGGGACAAGTCAAATTGGATGTGTTTGGTCGAATCGATCGATTGAATTGCGTGCGTTGGTTTGATTGCATTTAGGATGGTTTTAATAAGTTTATGCTATCGACAATTCCTTCTAAAATAATGAATAGGGCAAACGCTCCCTTAGTGGAGGTAGCTCCAATAGTGGAGGTAGTGTGTTTTGGCATGTTTCGCGCTAATAAATGATTATGTGATATTTTTGTATTATGTACGATGCGAAAATGATACAAGTAATCGAATAATATTCATGAAATTTAATCGTAAAACTATTTAAAACAATTATTTTGCTTAATTTTTTTGCTCCTTTGCACCTATAGTGGTGCATCAGTACCCATAGTGGAGGGTCCCATAAGAAATCAATGGTTTGCGCCACTAAAGGAACCATCCTTAAAATATACCTCCACTAAAGGAACAGTGTTCCTATTATTGGTGCAAGGCTTTTTGCAGGGAAATTCAAATGAATCGTGATTTCTGTACATTTGAATGATAGAAGGATTTGAGATCTATCGAATGATACGTTAAAATCATATATTTCATGATCTTAACACCGTGTTTTAGCAGTTTTCCCTTAGGTGCACCACTAATGGTACACTTGCCCTATTAAGTTTTTATTTTTCGATTCAGAATTAAAATTAGATAGAGTTTCATTAGATGAAAACCTATCATTAGATAGGTTTTCATCGAAGGTTCCTAAAGAGTTCTGCACAGAGGAAGAATCTCTATTAGAATTCGTGCCTTGCAGAGATGTTACTACATACGTTTTTTACAGAGCTCTTTACCCGGAGCTCAACAAAATTGCATGAAGTCTCCACAGATATCTCCAGTGAAGTCTTCTTAATAGTTTCTGCAGGAACTCAACAGAGGGTCTCCAAGTGATTTTAAACGAGCACAGAGGTTTGAAATGTCAGGTTTAGAAAGCGGTTTCCACAGTGTGTTTCATAGAAATCTACACAGATGTCTCTACAAAGTACTTCTCAGAGTTTTCCACTAAGGTACTCTTAGGAATTTTTTTCTTCACAGTAGGCTCCGCAGAAGTGTCAAAGCAGCCTCGCCAAAAGTCTTCACATAGGTCTCTGCAAAAGTGTCGACACTAGTCTGCATAGAAGTCACTACAGATGTCTCACTTGGAGACTTCTCCACAAAAGTCACAAGAAGAGGTCTCCACAAAAGTATCACATAAAAATCTTTGGAGGAGTTTACGCAGAAGTCTCTATAGAAAACTACAGGTCTTTCCACAGTCATCTCTACAGAAGTGTGTACAAAAGTCTTCACAAATCTATAAATGTTTTCCGCAGAGTTCTATGCAAAAATCTCCAAAAAAAATCTGATCAGAAGTTTCAACAGAGATATTATCCCAGAATGCGATAAAATACAGAGGGTCAAATTTAAATTAAGATTTAAAAGGATTTTAAAATGATTCGAGCAGAAACACTATACAGAACTCACTGAAAACCTACCAGAGATTTATGTGGCATCCTCAAATGGTTTCCTCAAAGAATTTGGATAATTTCTGGAAGAATTCCTTGTTATTGTGTTGAATCTACTCCGAATGAAGAAGCCTTCTCCATTGGACCCGGTCCTGGATCAATCGCATCCAGTCGCCCTGAACTGTAAGCGACCTTAAATCCTCCTCAACTGCAAAAAGCCATCTGGTGCGCGATTTTCCACGGAGGCGACGGCCTTTTCCTTGTTCTCTGCTGAATATTACCCAGACTACCACAAGTAGCATAAAATTTTACGTATTAACTCATTTATTCATACAAATTACATCAAACCCGCAAAACACGATGTATAAAATCGTCAGATTGATAAGTTTCCTAGCATAAAACGCTTTTCTTCTGAGTTCATTTGCACATTTTGTTTCGTCCCGTACACTCGTACAAAGTCCGTAGCAGCTGTCAAATCAACATTTGTTATCATACGTTAAGTCGCATAAGATCACAGGTTAGTTCGGTAGAAAATGTATACAGTCGCATTGCATGCTATTATTCATCATATAATATATGCACGTATATTGCCTCCACTTTTGTACGTAGAAAACCTTTTCGCGACATCTTATAAGTGAAATTTTGCACATACAAAGCCTCCAGGTGATTTCGCTATACGTACATTTTGGTTGTCTGGGTAGTTTAGCTTAACGTTCCTCCGACATGCGAGCTACATGCCCAGCCCGTCGCAGCCTGTCGTGTTTTATACGCTTAACAATATCCATTTCTTTATAGACCTGGCATGACTCGTGATTCATGCGACTCCGCCAGATGCCATTGTCCAATTTTCCGCCGAGTATTGTTCGCAACACTTTACGTTCAAAGACCCCAAAAGCTCTCTGGTCCACCTCTTTAAATGTCCAAGATTCGTGGCCTTACATAAAAACCGGAAGATTTAGAGTCTTGTACAACGCGAGTTTGATCTTCGTCTGTAAGCTGCAATACGTGATTTTACCTCGCGGGTAACATCATTATTGCAAGTCACTAGAGTTCCAAGGTACACAAATTCTTCAACTACTTCAAAAATATCACCACCTATCACCACCTCACTACCAACATCACCTATAGGCCTACGGTGTCTACCAGCGACCATGTACTTTGTCTCTGTGGTTTAAATAATGCCTCTTCCACGGCTCGGCGATCAATCCCGATTATATCGATATCATCTGTTAAACCAAGGAGCATATACGAACGTGTGATAATAGTGCCATTCCTGTGCACGCAAGCTTATTGCTTATTCTAAGGCTATGTTGAACTATAGGTTTGAAAGTGCATCGCCCTGCTTCAATCCGTCTAAGGTTACGAAGGATGTAGAAATCTCATCCGCAACCCGATTTCGATCCTTCCAACGTTGCACGAATCAGTCTAATCAGCTTCGCCGGAAAACCATGTTCCATCATTATTTCCCACAACTCGTTTCTTTTCACTGAATCGTATGCCGCCTTCAAATCAATAAACAGATGATGAGTCTGCAAGTTGTACTTCCGGAATTTATCGAGGATCTGTTACAGGGTAAACATTTGATCCGATGTCGATCAGCCCTCACGAATACCAAGCTGGTTTGGTATTTGCCAACGAAGGACTCTTCAAGCGGTCTCAATCTGTTGAACAGAATACGTTACATTATTTTGTACGCCGGATTGAGGAACGTTATTCCTCGGTTATTGGCGCACTCCAACCCAATCTATGCTCTTTTTTGAAGAGAGGGCATGTGAGGCCATCCATCCAGCTAGCAGGCAGTTGTTCTACCTCCCATAGCCTTAGAAGTATATGGTGAATTATTCTATGCAGCTGCTCACTACCGTGCTTGTGAAGTTCGGTCTAAAGCTCATCATTCCCAGCAGCCTTGTTATTCTTCAGCTCCTTAATCGCCTTTTTAACCTCATCAAGCCTCTATCACTTAACAGCTGGACCATCGTTGTCGATGTTTATTCTGTTCTCCGATGCTCCATTCAGTAACTTTTCGAAGGGCTCTTTCCACCTGGCCGTCACCCTCTGGCACTCCTCGTCGAATCATCCGCTTCTGGGGCGTCTTCAAGCAGTACCTATCACTTCTCGCGCAGTTTCACTCGCCACTCCATGGATTTCATCCCATAGATTGTTGAGGTTTTCGCTCACATTGACCTCACTTATCCACTCGTGCAGCTTTTGGTGGTATTCAGCTGTAACACCATCTGCTGAGAAGCGCTGGATATTGATACAGCTGACAACCGCGCTCGAATTGTACTGACAACGAGGTAGTGATCCGAGTCAATGCTAGGACCCCTGAAAGTCCTAACATCGATGACATCTGAGAAATGTCGGCCATCCACCAGAATATGGTCTATCTTCTGCAAATACCACCATTTTTATTCCTCCGAATATCCTTGCGTGCAAAGTAGGTGCTGGTGATGGCCAGAAGGGCAGCAGAGAAATTCACTAGTCGTAGGCTATTGTCATTGGCAACGGAGTGAAGGCTCTCCTTACCGACGATTGGACGAAAAAAGTCCTCTCTTCCGATCTGCGCGTTAGAGTCTCCGATTACGATTTTCACGTCGTGTTTTGGGCACTCTACATAGGCCTTCATAGAACGCGTCCTTCACGTTATCGACTTTGTAGTTCGTCGGTGCATCACTATGAAATCGACTCCATGCTCTGTTTTATCGCCGCCGCTGTGGTAGTTGTTATATTTGAACGTAGTGTTGGCGATGGGATCAACCGCCCGGAATTCACGTTCTCCAGATTTAGGCCAACGCACTTCTTGAATTGCGACCACGCTCTCTCCAACCTTCTGCAATTCACGGGTCAAAAGACTCGCTCGTTCGGGTTCTTTTAACGTCCTGACATTCCAGGTACCAAGTTTCTATTCAAAGTCCTTATTTCGTTTCCAGGTCGATTGTCGATAATAGCGTACGTTATTTCTTCTTTCTCCATTTTTCGTGGTAGGTGAGATATTCGGTACGCTATCTTACTGGGGTCGCGCTACCTACATCACGTTGATGGAGCTGCCACCTTAGGTTTGATACAACATTTCATACTCAGTCGCTGGATACCAAAACAGACGCTGTTTGAGCCGCATCTACTGGTGAACAGACGCTCAGGACACACCCACTCACTCTAGCTGATGTCAGAGGAACAACAGTGACCAGGTTTCATACCAGCCAATTACGCAACCCTTAGCTGACGGTCTTTGTCATCGTTTGACCCGTGGAAGCGTGAGGCAGGGGCTTGCGAGGAACTGAGCTGTGTTGGACGCTCCTTCATTTTGCAAGTCCTCTTTACTTTTGACGTAAATTCCAACTGCTTCTTCTCAGCTTCGTGTAATATGAATACATATACCAAAAATACTCGCAAGTCGAGTCTAGTACACGACACTGAAGAAGGCCTTACAATTGAGGTCGAAATACGCGTATCTGTCAAAGGATACAAACTCTAGTGGAATTAAATGGTATAGTACTAAACTCGGTTTTTTCATCTACTTATAGGTATTCTACTAAACAGCTCGAAGATTGATTGTCATACATATACCAGTTATTAAATTAGGTCTTACTTATGTAATTGAGCCTAATGAAACTTTAAGCCCTGGAAAATCAAGAATATTTTCAGCGCATGAAGATCTTTCATTGGGCCAGAATTCTGAAGAAAATCTACTTGGCACTTTTTATTGAGTTCTACTAATATCCTTGAAAGATTTTTTTTAGGAAATGTTGGTAGTAAAGATATCTTTTGCAAACCCGCAGGATTCTCTCAAGACTAGTGAACTTTCTGAGTAAAAATAAATAGAAATACATAAGGTTCTCAATTATATCACGGATCTACAAAATTATGGCGTGATATACTGAAGTGTGATATAATATAGAACTATTTCCTAACCATTTTGAACTGGAAACCTTGCCTTGAATGAACATGATATGACGAGGCGAGTTTAAAATGAGTAGTGATAAAATCGAGAGACTACTCTACAACAATTCCTGGAGAATGTCATGAAAAACATTTTTTTAGAAAACCATAACGAAACTTAAATTATTCAAGGAACTTCTCCAGCGTTTCTTCAAGGAACGCTCAAAAGAATTACTTTATAAATTCCTTTGAGAAATTGAGCAGCTTTCAAAATTCATTAATTAGATTTTCAAGGTTTTCTCACAGTTATCTCTATATAGAGTTTCCTTCTGAATACTTCTGTAATTAATCCAAGGGTTCATTAGGAGATTTTTTCCCGTAATTATCCAAGTATTCCATAAGGTTATTTTTCTGAATAATTTCTCAAGTGTCCGTCATAGAGGTTTTCTAGAAGAAAAGTTTATTCAAAGATTCTTCACGGAATTCATCCAAAGATAACTCTATAACTTTCTTGCAGGGATTTTTTTCTTTTAATCATTCCTCAGAGCTTTCTTTAAGATATCCTTAATATTTCTTTAATAATTCTTACAGTGTTTCCTATAGGCATCTCGTAACAGCTCTAGCGATTTTTCCATGAAATTCTGCAAGACTTTCTCTACAAGTTTTACAAAGTATTCATGACGTTCTGAAAACTGGTTTTGTGTGAGTTTTCCCTGATTTTTTTTTTTCAAAATTCGCTTTAGAGTTTCTCAGGGGAATCTTCTGGAAAATTCATCAGGATTATTCCGGAACGAAGCTTTGCAAAACTTAAAATAATCAACGCTTGTATGTGACTGAAACTGAAATTTTCAAATATTTGCTGGAATTCGTCTTGGAATTATGCAACTAATCCGTTCATTATTTAATTCGTGTATTCAGTCAGGATTTTGTTGTTATTTCCTTCCAGGCCATCACAAGAAATCTATGCAGGAACTTAAAAGTTTTCCAGGGTTAGAAGTTCCTCCTGGAAAAGAAGTATCTCCTGGGTTTCAACAAGAAATTTGTACAGAGATTTCCTCGAAGATTTTTTATAGAAATTTCTACAGCTACCATCCAAGGTCACCTCCTGAAAGTCTTTCTTTGGTTGGTTGGTTTGACTTTATTAACGAGATTTTTAGCCCTGGGCTAGTTCATCTCGGGACCAACGGCTTTACTTCCCTTCCGAAGGAAGTCGTCACTATAACTTTTTACGTCACAAGTGACTATGTCGGGGATGGGATTCGATCCCAGGTCCTCGGCGTGAGAGGCGAGTGTTCTAACCACAACACCAGGTCCGACCCCAAGTCTTTCTTTGCCATCGGTCTGTTTTCTTATGTAGTTTTTTTTTATGTGTATTAAAATAATAATATGAAACGAGCTCACAATTAAAACTCAATTTAAAATATAATTTGTCTTTTTCTGGAATACTTTCACAATTAAAGTAGCAAACAATGTGCTTGGATGAGTATTATATGGTCTCGTCTGCAGTCAGGTATTAACTGAGAACTTTACTTGCAAAAATTACTATTTTATCTACAGTATATCGTGAATTTATACAGCTTTTGCATTAAGTCTGCAAAAAAAAAAAATAATTTTTATTCAACCTTATAATTTATGGTCCATACCAAATTATAATTAAATTTTCATACATCAGAGTATTATCAAATATTTCATCCCCCGATGAGCACCGTTTCGACACGAATACTCCCACGATGACCTTTACTAAAAAAAATCATTCACCCGAAAATCGAAAACCGGCAAAACAGATGTACCCCGTAGTTGCAATGAAAACAAGCCGTAAAATTATGCCAAAAGTACCATAATTTGTTGCGGTCAACCGTTCATTTCGGGTCGTATGAAACAACTCTGCCGACTGTCAGTAGTGGAGCCCCTCTTTCTGTGTCGTTCATCGAATCGTGTCCGGTCAACCCCTGCGGGGACCATTATCATCAAAATATCGTATGTTTTCAGTGTACCTACACTGCTTACAATCGGCGGAAAAAAGGAGATCACAGAGCTCTTTATACGGGCGGTCGTATGGACATTAGGATGGCTCAAAATACAAAAAAGAAAATACAATCTCTCATATCTTTCTTACAATCCTTAAGATAAAATCATTATTATATAAAATTCCCAGCATTTTCGGTGGTGATCGAAAGGTGGTGCAAAAACTAATTAGGTTTTAATAAAATTACTGACATTTGAAAAAAAAACCTTATAAACTTTCATATAAACCTTCATCGTCTATAATAACTTTAAAACCTTCACCAAAATGGGTGAAAATTTGGCGGAGCTCTTTTTATACCATAAGGATTATAATATGGGATAAATTTTTGAAGTCTTTTGGAATTTGAACCACCCTAATGGACATAGTTATATACGAAATAACCGAAATAACAGACCGGCTTTTGGCGGTGTGACATGCGGCAGTACATCATGCGAGAGAGCGATCGAGGCTACTTACGTGCGCGAAATTGAAAGTGGTCCACCTTGAAGATTATAGCTCTTCTTCGAACTGTGCCGCCCGAAAGGAAAAGCGCGTATCGCATTCATTGGCGGAACAATTGACCCATGCTTGTCCCCCATATGGAACTGGATGCCCTTGCGGCGGGGCGTGAGACATTTCGAGATGACATTTACGCGTGTTGAAGGTACAACTGTTGCAGTCCATACAATTTGTTTTCGTGCTTCCTCGGAAACAGAAAGGGCGTGACTTGATGACCTGGATGTGTTATGTGTCGGTACGAATAGCGTTCGATGCATCGTGATGTATCAATTCGGGGTTCGTTCTTTTTCTTCATTATTCCTTTCATTTCTTCATCCTTCATCATTCCAAACATTATATTCATTTCTTATATCTAGGTGATCTGTGTTAGACAACACTATCATTCTAATTTGGTAAAACAAATTTAAGATTTTATTAATATTTTGTTAACAACGTATTACATTTCATTTGCTGTTGCAGTTCAGATTTTTCACCAAAATGCTGCCTTGAGGAACACCAGCTCTTACAGGAAGTCTTTCAGACCTGGAGTTCTGATAATTAACCTGAAGTGTACGATTTGGCAGATAAATTTGAATTATTCTAACAATGTACGTTGGAAAATTGAAGTTCTTTAATTTTACAATCAAGCCTTCATGCCAAACACTGTCGAATGCTTTTGCTATGTCTATAAGAGCAAGACCAGTAGAATAGCCTTCAAATTTGTTGGAACGGATCAAATTTGTTACACGTAAAAGTTGATGAGTGGTCGAATGTCCATGGCGGAATCCGAACTGTCCATTGGCAAAAATTTAATTTTCGTTGATGTGGACCATCATTCTGTTCAAAATAACCTTTTCAAAAAGTTTACTGATGGAGGAAAGCAAACTGATTAAACGATAGCTAGAAGCTTCTGCAGGATTTTTGTCAATTGAGAAATTTTATTTTCAAAATTTTTGTTTCTTAATTGAGATAAACGTTTTTTAATTTCGTTCTGCAAATCCTGCCATATAATTTTCATAGCAGGATCGCGAGTGCGTTGAAATTGCCTTCTCATCACGTTTTTAAGGCGGATCAAGAGTTTAAGATCATCGTCTATAATCACGGATTCAAATTTTACTTCATATTTTGGAATTGCAATACTCCTGGCTTCAACAATGGAATTTGTTAAAGTTTCAAGAGCATTGTCAATATCAAGTTTTGTTTGTAAAGAAATGTTCGAGATGACTATCGATATATGTTTCATATATATTTTTCAGTCGGCTCGAAAATAATTGAAAGTGGAGCTGATATGATTGAGAATCGCTTCATGGGATATTTGAAATGTAACAGGGACATGATCAGAATCAAAATCAGCATGAGTAACTAATTGCCTACAAAGATGACTAGATTCGGTTAAGACCAAATCAATCGTAGATGGATTTCTAGAAGAGGAAAAACATGTAGGGCTATCAGGGTATTGTATTCGGAAATATACTGAAGAGCACTCATCAAATAAAATTCTGCCGTTGGATTTACTTTGAGAATTATTCCATGACCGATATTTGGCATTGAAGTCATCAATGACAAAAAAATTGACTTATTGTGAGTCAATTTTTGCAAGTAAGTTTGCAGCACATTCAGAGCATTGAAAAGGCAAATAGGCAACTATGAAAGTATATTTATCAAGCTGTGTTTTAGTTAATCCTTTATACGCCTATGAATGATGATTGCAACTCCCCCACATGCCCCATCAAGTCGATTTGAGTTTGGATCCAGGTTTCAAATACGTTTCAGTAATTACTGCTATATGCTCGTTATTAGCTGTAAGAAAATCAAACAGCTTATCCTCTTTGCCATTCAAGGAATGAGCATTCCTATTTCAAATATTTAAATTATTATTTATTGGATCCATTAGAAAAACGTAATCCAATAACAATTTGATTAGTAAATTTTACACCGACTTGGACTGCTTCAGTCATATTGGTGGCTTTGAACATTGCATCAATCATAAGATTCAATTGTTCAGTTAGAATATTAAAATAAGAGGCAGACATATCACTTGAAGTGGGTACATTATCTGATGATTTTCCGTTAGAATTTTAGATAGACGAAGAGGCGGAGTAGAAGTTTCCTGTGGCAGCGGGTTTTTTTGACTTGATTTTAAACAATTAGAACGGGTATTGATAGTTTGTAAAGGAGAGGAGTTCAAATTACCTGTTACAATATCGGTAAAGGATTTTCCTTGGGTAGATACATTCGAAATTAAATGATTCGAACGGCTACCCGACGGTTTAAAATTTGATTGTGAGTGATCATGATTATAATCTTCCTGATGGGTATGATTCCTAATCAAGCGATCGTTATCTGAAAAATGAGCATTGTTCGATACTCTACCAGGGAAATACCGGAGACGACCGTTATCGTAACGGACATTATCGTTCATCTGCCTGGCACGAGCCCCGATGACTCGCCTACGCGAAGAGCAAGCCCAACATTCGACTTATGATTACCCCCGCAATTCGCGCATATGAACTTATCGGTATCTTCCTTCAGTGGACAGACGTCCTTAGCGTGAGAAGCACCACCGCAAATCATGCATTTAGCATGCATGCGATAATTTTTTGTACCATGACCCACCCATGGCACTGAGTGGGGTTCTGGTAATTTCCTAAAGGTTTCTGGAAATGTTCCCATGTCACACGGACATCGAACATTAGTCTAGCTTTTTCTAAAGTTTTAATATTATTTAGACCTTTTTTTGTTAAAGTGAACTTAATAATATTCTTGAGAAAGCCCTTTCCGAACAATGCCAGATTGGGTTTTCTTTTTCATAATGATTACTTGGGCTGGTGAAAATCCAAGTAAATCATTCATTCTATGTTTGATCTCTTCAGGTGACTTATAGTCACTTAAGAGACCTTTCAAGACAACTTTGAACAAACGTTCAGTTTTGTCGTCATAAGTAAAAATTTGTGCTTCTTCTCTTCAAGATGTTTTAGAAGAAGTTCGCGATCTTTAAGAGTTTCCGGCAAAACGCGACAGTCTCCTTTTTTGTGATTTGGAAGGAGGCCTTGATTCCCTTAACAGAGTTTAAGATCTCCTGCCTAAATCCCCCAAATTCGGAACAACTGACAACGATAGGAGGCAGTTTTTGCTTCTTCACTTGAATCAAAGAGCCTGGACTAGAGACTGCTTCGATTTGGTGTTCGGAAAATTTGTCTAGAGCATCGAACTGATTGCTCATTTCGATGCGATTATCAACATTATCCATTTCACCCTTGGAAGAAAGTTCGCATTCCGGAGAAAAGTTCTTTCTTCCATTCTTGCCACGTTTAGTGACAGTTTTAAATCCCACTTTTTTGGAACAAAGTTGTGAATTTAGAGATTCACCCTTCCTTTGTTTGTAATTGCAACCATGTTTAATGAATAAACGAAAGAAGCCGAGACCTCCTAAGAGGTTTTTTTTTCCCAAGACGGTGTCCAAGAAGGATTACCACTGCTAACTTTCGCCAACGGGTCCAACGGAAAATAGAAGGCACGAGTCCAAACAAGATCCTTGTAAAGGGATCAATAGTTGAAAAAATAGTACTGAAAAGTACTGTTTTATTGCTTTAGGTAGTTTTTAAAAAACTTTCAAGAGCACGGAGAATTCGCGTACGCACAGCACGAAGGTACGATGCGCACTGGAGCGTTATCCGTTATTTTGTATATGAAGTTTCAACCCTCATAGATACTGCAAAACGTAAATTATGTTTGAATTTATATTTTTGTCTGATCAATAGGGTCAAAATGATTTGCCTGTGCGATAGAAATGTATTGGCAGATTATTAACATTTGTATGAAAAGTCCTCTAAGACTCCGCAGATCACCTGTTGTGAATCGCAGGTCTAAGGCAACGATAAAAAACTTTATCTTAATCTAATGAAGCACGTTTTCAATTCAACCTGTGCACCACCTAACGAACCACCTACTACTGCTATACACACCAAATTCTGTATATTCATATGTAAATGTGAATTGAGTCAGACGTGATGATGCTTCGATGAAACAGGGAATCACAATTTATTTCCCTTGCGGGGTAACTTCATTCACGTACACACTCACTGTGATTTGTTGTGATCATAAACGCCGGTATGCAGCATACAAAAATACTAACCACTACTAAATTACTTCATCACAGTAGTAAAGCCAAAAGCGACACAACCAGTTCAAACCCTAAAGCAAATTGATGTCAGTTCAGTTTGCCTGTGGTTTTAGCTTCGTTGTATCGCCATATAGAGGATGTGTCTCTCCATCATTCTACCGGACATACTCCGAACCAGAATCAGCCAGCGTGAAATGACCAACAACGACTGGAACTTGCTTCCCACTACAGTCTGAACAAACGAACGAACGTAGATCAAGTTGAACCACGCATCGAACGAAAAAATATCAGTCCAGTGCTGGAGCAAACTCCTCCGCACAATATTGACAACCGAAAAGTCGTCGTTCTTCGAAAATAGAAGTGACGATCGACTGGATCTTCCACTTTGATCAGATGCTCTCGAGATAAGAATCAGGTGGGCACATAGCGCCAACGCGTCGCCAATAAGATCAACTCCTGTTATGGAAGCTCCACAGCGGCTGCCTGCGACATACGCGCCTTTCCCCGTGTCAGTAACCCGTTGAGTGTGCGATACCTGATCAGAAAGGAATATCAGAATTATACCTACAAGAGATAAAACAACTCAATAATCTCAACAATTGTTACATCAACTTTTCATATATGCATTTTTTTCTTGAAGCATTTTCTAATTTTATTAGAATTATAGCGAAACATTTAGGGAGACTTATGGCTTCGGCACCATTCGACTATTATCGGCAACCAAATTTCAAACGCCAAATATACAGTATTTTTCTGTCAAAACACATCAGTGGAAACATTCAGATGATTCTTTGCTCTGCCCACTTCCCGCTGGCGAGATTTCCGAGACTAAACAAACGATATCACCGGAGATGTCATCAATTCAAATGAGCATGCCACAAAATGGGACTGATTTGGAGCTGCCGAAGAGATTCACCAGCAGTTGTTATGGGAAAGTTGCCGAAGAGATCGAGGCTGCCGACAATAGTCACACTCACAAGGTATGTTCGCAGCGTTGTAAAAACGCTTCCAAAAGCATTTTGACATGTCTGTCGGTGTTAATCGATAGAGGATTGAGTAACGCATAAATGTAAATAGACAAACACGGAATTTGTCTGCTGATGTCCGAAAAAATTACAAAAGAAGCACGGCATCGGCTTAAGCTGCCGAGAATACGTAAGTTCCCCTATATAGTTGAAAGTAAAATAGTGAAAAAAGTAGAAAATGCCCATGTTTTGAGACCTGTACTGCCATGAATCGCAAGTCAGTGCCATCTGCATTTTCGAGCAGTGATATAATCGACAAACTACTGTATAAAAAATAAATTCTAATATTATTGAGTTATATTTCTATAATGCCTTTCTGATCGGGTTGGCACTAACCTTGAATTTGCCGGCTTTCATCAGACGGAAACTCGATCTCGCTTTGAATTTTCGTTTTCCGCTGTGTTCCGTTTGCATTTCCATGATAAGTGGCCGAGTCATCACCGGATGGATGAGTAAAGTCAATGGCATCGGAATCCACGACGCTATTTCTGCGATATTTATCCGTCGACCAGTGGTGATAAAGTGCTTGAGATCTGAGGAAAATTGCGATGTATTTTTTTTCTTTAATAACGCCCCCACATCGGATGGCGGCCATTGACTTTTCGAGCATAATGCTATATTTATCAAACTTAATTTAGGTGTTTGAATTGATTCTCCTTATTGGTTGATTTGATTTTCACTTTAACCCAAGCACGAGAAGAAACGTTTGAAATGATTATGTCATCGAGCTAAGCGAAGTTAGGCAGGTCGAGACATTGACCGAAGCGTTGTATTGCACAGAAGCACGCTAATGCTGAATATGGATAGCTGCTGTTGAGCGTTGAAGTATGGAGTCCAAATTACACACGGCAGCTCGATGAATGGTGCATATTTACCTACACGGTGGCGGCTGAGAATAATAGTAATTTACTGGGAATGTTGCGCATGAAATTGCTGCATTGCTGCTGGTACACTTGTTTCGTTGGTACATGGTGCCTTATCGTTATCGTAGTGGAAATTTGAATTGAGATGTAGAAATAGGTAGCTTGAGTAACGTCTAGCTTTCACTGATATGTACTAGTAATCTAACCATGTCTTCTAGTACCTAGAACATTAGGTGAACATATGAGGACACATTGTATGACGAAAATTTGTAATGTGTACTGCGTAGTATATATAATTTTGTCTAATTGGTTTCTATTCGTTGGATTTAGGGAGGACATATAGAACTACATTGGAGAAATCAAGGTTTCCTTCAAAACCACAAAGCAAGAATACTGCCGAGTTTTGCCAGAGACCCCTAAGATCACGAGCCTCTTCTTAAGTTGTTGTAGAGAACAGGAATAATTTTTTCACTTACGACGACAAAATTGTTGACATTTGTCTAATGTCTTTTTGAAAGGTTTCTCAAGTACCGTTTTGTCTCAAGTTTTGAACACTGGACATTGATTAGTAATTTTTCGAGCGTCAATTATTTTCACAGGATGATCATTTGTTTTACATTACACGTCCACCATATTGAAAGCCTTTTATTTTACCTTCGTAATTGTCACTGTTCTGTATATATGGGGAGCCTAAGGGACTAAATTCATAATTCGAAAAATATTGGTTTTATGTGCTCGTGTAACCCATTTATGATAAATATTATCATTTTTATTGTGTACACAAATAAATTTGAAAATATAAATATGAATTTTGACATTGCATTTTGATGATGTATTTTAGTACCAAATTGATCGATCTTGAAAGGTGGTACCCAATACCGGACACGATCTGGAAATGCCTCGAATTCTCTAAATTTGAACATCATTGAATGTGTTTACTATAGGAATAGTATGTAATTACCAAATTAAATCATTTGCAACATTTACAAGAACAATTTGAGTTTTTCTTAGTTTGCAGGATGGCCATCAAAAACCTCTTTCATATATGATGAAAAATAGCACGTTTTACGATGTTGTTCTGAATGTTCATTCTTCTTAATTTGATTACATGTTTAATACCATGATCGACGGAATCCATGAAAAATTAATGTGTTTTGAGACACTGGTGCAATAATTACAAAGATATCATATAACAAATCAAGCTGTCCGAAACTGGGGGACAGGAGGAGCTAAACCAAAATTGTAATTTGTCCATATTTAGTACAATAATGGTACAAAATACATTCATGGTATTAAATTAGGATTAATTTCGATCATACTTGCGTGCTCCAAAGTTTTTTTTCTCATATTCAAAATAATTACTGAATAGGCTCAAAATTAAGGCGTCATTTTTTTCAAGATTTTCAAACTTTTCTACATATTTCAAGAATGTGTTATTCTACGCAAACATTACTCTTCATAATAGCTTTCTTTTCTTCTAATACACCATCTTGATTGGACCATGATTTCTGATTTTTTTGACTTTGTCCGGTATTGGGTGCTGTCCGGTACTGGGGGATCTTCCCCTACGGCTTCTGACGACATTCACACTGTCACCCTCTGGCACTCTTCATCGAACCAGTCGTTTCGTCTTCGTCGTTGACCAGTGCCAATCACTTCCCACGCCGTTGTTGTCACAGCTTCGTGGATGGGGTCGCACAAGCTGTCGGCATCTCCAGCAACGTTGATACTTCCAACTGTTCGTCTAGATGCTTGCGGTACTGTGCATCTACCCGTTGGATATTAAAGCGCAGCATTGTGTTAGTTCTGGAAATCGTGACACTGGATAACCCTGCCCGAATTACAGCTACAACGAGGTAATGATCCGAGTCGATGAAAGGGCCTTGGAAGGTCCTGACATAAATTACATTTGAGAAATGTCGCCCATCAACCAGTATGTGGACTATTTGGGAGCAGGCATCGCCACTCGGGTGTCACCGTGTGTGTTTGCGGATATTCTTGCGTGCGAAGTAGATACTGCTGATTACCGAAAAGCTAAATATTACATATAATTTGCAATTTGATTAGATGGACAAATTGACGTGAAGATTTGCGAAAAAGTTACACGTCTTCTCAGTGAGAATCGAACTCACGACTCCCCGATCTCTAGTTGGGGCGCGTTACCACTACGCCATGAGAGGACTCATGAATGCAGAAGTTAACCGGAATTCGATTTCAGCTCAATAATCACGTGGTTCTTTTTCGCAAAGTGCACCTCTTTCGGAAGAATTAGATGCCCATCCAAACACAACGCTTTCTATATATATCCAATGCCTAGCCCGAGAGCGCATTGTTTTTTAGGTATAGGAATAGCACACTACACTAGCCAGCAACTGCGCTGGCTGAGGTATCTATTGTGTGGGCTTCCAATGGGTCCAATGGGTGTAATGTTTAGCTTTTCGGTAGTTGTTACACTTCCACTCGGCTGGTAACCACGATTCATAATTAAAAAAACAAGTATTTATCGAGCAACGGACTCATGTTCCGTAACCGGTCGTTTGAGAACGTCGCGACCCATTGGAAGCCCACACAATAGATACCTCAGCCAGCGCAGTTGCTGGCTAGTGTAGTGTGCTATTCCTATACCTAAAAAACAATGCGCTCTCGGGCTAGGCATTGGATATATATAGAAAGCGTTGTGTTTGGATGGGCATCTAATTCTTCCGAAAGAGGTGCACTTTGCGAAAAAGAACCACGTGATTATTGAGCTGAAATCGAATTCAGGTTAACTTCTGCGTTCATGAGTCCTCTCATGGCATAGTGGTAACGCGCCCCAACTAGAGATCGGGGAGTCGTGAGTTCGATTCTCACTGAGAAGACGTGTAACTTTTTCGCAAATCTTCACATCAATTTGTCCATCTAATCCAATTGCAAATTATATGTAATGTTTAGCTTTTCGGTAGTTGTTAAACTTCCACTCGGCTGGTTAGCCGTAAACCACGATTCATAATTAAAAAAACAAGTACTGCTGATTGCCATCCCTATAGCAGCAGCGAATATTACAAGCCGTTGGCCATTACACAGCGTATCAAAAATGACATTTTTGCGTGTCTCAAGGATCAAATTATGTGTCACTAGTAGATTTGGGGCTGCTGAATCTAATGCTATTTTCCTTAATGGTCCAGCACGTCACAATTTTTAGCTACAGGTCGTCAAAGTTATATAAAATGATGTTTACATAAAATTAAAATTAAAATTTATCAAACTTTTTTGTGATTTAATCAACCAAGCATGCTATTTTGCACTTAAACTTTCATTTTAGATATAATTTGGTTGAAACTGCACGATTAAATTTAGATTAAACCGGTTTTTCCAACATGCTTGCTGTCTCCATACAAAATTCTTCGTTTCTCTTATATGGGAAAATACATCCCTTTTTTAAACCATAAACAAAACTTTTCCTCATCGAAAGTGTTATGAGCTTTATTGATAACTATTGTTATACCTACACATAAAATTTGAGTTCTATGCCAAATTAAGCAAATAAATTGCCTTACAAGCAGGTAAACTTGCATGCAAGTTGGCCAAAATCGTCAATTTTTGCATTTTCAACAGCCGACTTTCCGATCGTTGTCCTTTATTCGTTGTCCGGTCTGTTCAAATCAAGCCGTTTGTTCTACTCTTGCCTTTCTTGGCTGGTGAAAACTTTTCGATAGCTCACCTAATCAGGGTTGCACAACCTACATCGTGCTAGAGGGTGCTTCCTCGGTGCTGTTATAGTTTGTTCTTTGCATGATGACCACGGTCATAGCCATCAAAACCATACCATCCACCTTTATGGCTTCGGACCCTAGAACTTGGAACTATTGAGCTCTGGTTCTCAATAATGTCAAGTTCTTCGAACACGCTTCCATAGTGAGCCGTCTTGCGCTAGCGGTGTTAGGTATCGGTGGCAAAATAACCTAATGGAGAAAGTCGCGTAATAAAGACTCTATAAATTTGTTCATCATCTATAAAACTGGGGAAAATGTTTGAAACAAATTTAGTTTACCAAAGTTATGAAAATATAACAATCGGAAAACTATACTACAAAATTCTATTTGATATGACAGAATCGAGATCTTTCATGGAAAAGTATAGAAATTAAGTTTATATTTCATCAGCATTGAAAAATGTAAGCGTTTTTTTTTCTATAGTTTCAACACATTTGAGCTTGTTTGATCGCTTATGTATGAAAATTTTACACTGCAGTTATTTCTCGGCCATGTTTACTGAATTTTACAATATTTTGGCTTAGCTTGTAAAAATCCTGGATTTTTACAAGCCCGGGAAACAAGAACCTTTTGTTTGGTTTTTAGTAATGACGTTCCTTTCGTTATTTTGAGCTCGAATGATTTTTTTTAATTTTGAGTCTAAGGGACAGCAAAATACAGCTCTCTAAAAAACATCCAATAACTTACATTGAAACCATATCGAATTAACAAGTTTATTAAGAAAGACCGATCCAAGACCGAAATGCCGAACAGAACGAAGAATATGAAGAAAATGTGGGCTGCTATAGTTATCACATCGAAACCATAGACAAGTACGAAGTAGGCAGTGCTTAGGCCCAGTCATTTTCATCAGCTTGATATCTGAAATTGAATTAAAAAATACTTGATTCGATTTGATCACATAATAGATTATTTGCAGCTCCAATTCATTAGTCACTCCACAGTTATGGATAGCACACAGATATGGATCAAATTTGGATAAAACGCAAATATCTCATCAAATAGAGTTGCAATTACGCAGAACGCATTTTACCTACGTGAACAATGAATCTGTACAGCATCCTTATCAATTATAATATGCTTAAACATATGTTTTCCGTCCGTAGAAAATAAAATGTCAACCGTATTCCCAGAAGCGTTGATTCATAGCTGTGGGCATTGAAAACCATACCACAGTTATGAATCAAAGATAAGACGATTCCAAAACAAACGCCAAAACGTATGCTTTCACTAGCACACCATTCGATTACCTCGCAGATAAATTGCTGTTAAATAGTGTTTTGATCCATAATATGAGTCGATTTGATCCATAATAAGGATCCTCCTCTTCCACTGATCCATATCGATTGAAATTTCTATCAAAAACGATACTTTTTGGTAAATAACCGCGAGTTTTGAGGTGTAATCTCAAAAACAAGTATATTCTGCAGTGCCAGAGAGGTAATTTTATTCTGTAAAGCGTCACCATGTTTTTTCATCACATTTTGTTCTGAAAAATGACCCTTAGTTGATCCATAACTGTGGGATTAGTGTATATGAATGTATTTACTCTGAAAGTAAAGCTGCATCCCATATAATCAATCAGTTTTATTACGCTTTGTAAAAAAATGATGAGCGGTTCCACAGAAAATGACGACTTTTTTTTCCCAAATTTCATTTTTATATATTTTGATTTGGATGGAATTTTGCACATGCTTTCTTTATGCCCAAAAATGCCTTTTTGCATCATCGGCTCGCCATTTTGACTCTAGCCTTACTTTTGAGAAGGGCCTAAGAAAAAAATCCTTAATAATTTTCAAAAAAATATAACTTAGAAACGGTTTGTCCGATCAGTTTAATGCCTTCCGCAAAGTTTTAGGTTATTGTTGGGACTATCTGAAAAAAAAAAATATACACTGTAAATTTTTTTTTGTAATTTTTTATATATCGAAAATAAAGCTTAAAAATCAATTTTCTCAAAAATCGAATTTCTGATTTTTTTTATTTTTTTTATATGTTAAAGTAGACAAAAAATGAAGTCTTTTGCACAGTAGGTCAAGATGGAGAAATCATGGACAGAAAAGTTATGATTTTTTGAAAATATGTGAATTTTTGAAAATGGTCATAATAAACTTTTTAAATATTTTTCAACTCGATTTTATGAAAGTACGCAAAATTTACAATAAAAAAGGTTTACAAAAAAATCAGGCTAACTTTTACCATTTTTAAGATACAGCGATTTTATTACAAAATTATGATATAATTTTCAATTTTCGGTCATTATAATATAACTTAGAAACGGTTTGTCCGATCAGTTTGGAGTCTTCCGCAAAGTTTTAGGTTATTGTTGGGACTATCTGGAAAAAAATATACACTGTAAAAAAAAACGTTGTAATTTTTTACATATCGAAAATAGAGCTTAAAAATCAATTTTCTCAAAAATCGTATTTTTGATTTTTTTTATTTTTTTATATGTTAAAGTAGACAAAAAATGAAGTCTTTTTCACAGTGGGTCAAGATGGAGAAATCATGGACAAAAAAGTTATGATTTTTCAAAAAGAGGTTGATTTTTCAATATGGTCTAAATAAACTTTTTGAATGCTTTTCGACCTGTTATTATGAAAGTACGCAAATTTTATAACAAAAAAGGTATATGAGAAAATTTTGCTAATTGCTACCGAAACATTTGAAAAGTTTATTATGACCATTTTCAACAAATTCACCTTTTTTTTAAATCATAACTTTTTTGTCCAAGATTTCTCCATCTTGACCTACTCTGCAAAAGACTTCATTTTTTGTCTACTTCAACATGTAAAAAAATAAAAAAAATCAAAAATACGATTTTTGAGAAAATTGATTTTTGATTGTACCCCGTTTGGCATAAAGTCGTTTGGCATAATGGTCGTTTGGCATGATGGTCGTTTGGCATGATGGTCGTTTGGCATAATGGCCGTTTGGCATAATAGTCGTTTGGCATACAGATTGAGTAAGAATGAATATCGGCATTTACGAATCTTTCACCGAGATCAACACCACTGAGCCCATAGCAATTTTTTTTTGTAGTTTCTCAATGAGCGTGGTGGTCGTTCAGAGATAATCCAAGCTATGAATGTCATAAATTGTAGTGACATTAGAGAGCATAACTAAATAAAACTCGTGACGGGTCTGGTGGAAGATCTTTTCGTAACAATAATTTTCTTCACATCCCAGAACATAAAGTATTGTTGAATTGTTGCGATATAGATAATTGAAAATAGTAAATTGGCAAAGAAAGTTCGCAGTTATTAATAAAGGGAATGCACATATTTTGCTGCAGATCAAGAACTGTTCCAGTTTGTACGTAATACTTGATGAAAATTACTTGGTAGAAGAAGGAAACATTTATTTGCAAAATATTAAAAACTCTTATCCAGAGATCTATTATTGCAGCATAATGCAAATATAGCCTATATAAAAGAGCAGATTTTTTTTCGTTTAAAATGTTTAAGGCTGTAACACTAAATATCTTCTCACAACATAACTCAAATGAACAACACATTCAATATAAATTTTAATTTTGAAAGTGTACATCAAAAACACTGGCTATTATCGAAAGGAGGGGAAATGTGTGATTGAAACAATATTTTTCCAGCATATCTTGAAAGTAGATCTTGTGTTTGCAAAAAAATATGTTGAATATTTACAGGGTTTAAAGTAATTATTATTCTAACAGCACATCTTGCAAGAATTGCGAAATATATAAATGGTGAACATTTAGCTTGACTGAATAATAAAATTTAAAACAGTATAAATATAAAGAACATCCTATTTTTAGAAGAAGGCAAAATATATGATTAAATCAATAGAAGAATGGACGCCAAAAACTATTGCGGCATAAAAAAAGAAAAGACATCAAAAATTGCGTTCAGAATCATAGCTCTTATCCGACTTTTCCCCGAATGCCGTTTCTCTGAATGTCGGTTCCCCGAATGCCAGTTCCTAGAATGACTCGTTTCCCCGAGAAGTGATGCAGTTTGAATAGGTGCTATAATAGTCTTTAGTTGCTGGAAGGTGAACGAGCAAGAACGATAAGCAGTCAAAAGAAGTAGGTATTCTGTCATTCTTGGCTATACACATGTTGGCAAACATATTGAGGACGGTAGAATTCGAAAGAACCACCAATTAAATAAAGAAGGGTGCATATCAGATGGCCAGTTCGTTCACCACCCTGAAATGTTTAAAGTTACGACAAGTATGAGTGACACAAACTTTTCGGGATACTGGCATTCGGGGTAACGACATTCGGGGAATCGACATTACGGGAAAAGTAGCACAACCCATCAAAGTAACTCCAGTAATCGATTTCTCTTTTCGCTGATAACTTGAGCAGATCAATGTCATCAATTGCTGCCATTTTGTCAGTTGGGAACAACGAAATCTTAAAAGATTGATTGACTCTTTATTAAGGGGAAATTCAGCCCGAGGCTGGTTCATCCCCGCTATTAAAAGAACAGCCTATGTATAAAAGAAGGTAAAATTTGTTTCAATTTCAAATCAACAGTTTTTATACCTATAATTTGGTTACATCACATTTAAAAGAAATCCAATGTTTGAAAGAAGGGTAAATTAGTGCTAAATCTATCAAAATCTTCAGTGCAAAAAAATATTCCAATAGCGGAACTCAAAAGAAAAATTAATATTTTCAAGAAAGGTAATTTCTGCATAAATTATAAAATATTATTGACAATAACTTTTCTTATATGCTTTAGTTTATTCAAGAGCATATGATTGTTGAATAAAGTGACATTTTGTATCAATTATTGTCAATTATTGACTCCGCAACAAGCCTAATGTCATCAGAAAGATTCAAAAGAAACGTAAAAACGAATCTCATCTTAAGAAATTCTTGGTTTCAGACTTATTATGCCAAACGACTATCATGCCAAACGACCATTATGCCAAACGACCGTTATGCCAAACGACTTTATGCCAAATGACCGTTATGCCAAACGACTTTATGCCAAACGGCTTTATGCCAAACGACTTTATGCCAAATGACCTACCACCTTGATTTTTAAGCTTTATTTTCGATATATAAAAAATAATCCAGCTTTTTACGAGCGCTAATGGCTGCCGCAAACAGGCTCGCTTTCTGGTAAGGATCGGTCGATTTGACGTTTGGCTTGGGCCCGCTCAATATAAAACGACCCAAGCCAAACGTCAAATTGACCTATCCCTACCAGACAGCGAGCCTGTTGGCGGCAGCCATTAGCGCTTTTAAAAAGCTGGATAACATTTTTTTTACAGTGTATATTTTTTTCCAGATAGTCCCAACAATTACCTAAAACTTTGCGGAAGACACCAAACTGTCCGATCAGTTCTAAGTTACATTATAATGACCAAAAATTGATAATTTAATCATAATTTTGTATTAAAATCGCCGTATCTTTAAAACGGTAAAAGTTAGCCTGATTTTTCCGTATACAGTGATACCTCCATGAGTCGATGTTCCATGACTCGATATCGACTCATGGAACCATACTAAAAACACAATTCCATGGTTACTATGATGGTCCCTAGAAACAGCTTTCCAAAGGATTGCTGTTCCATGACTCGATATTTCCATGAGTCGATAGTCCCTTCAATATCGACTCATGGAGGTTTCACTGTACCTTTTTTGTTGTAAATTTTGCGTACTTTCATAAAATCGAGTTGAAAAATATTTAAAAAGTTTATTATGACCATTTTCAAAAATTCACCTATTTTCAAAAAATCATAACTTTTCTGTCCATGATTTCTCCATCTTGACCCACTGTGCAAAAGACTTCATTTTTTGTCTACTTTAACATATAAAAAAAATAAAAAAAATCAAAAATACGATTTTTGAAAAAAATGATTTTTAAGCTTTATTTTCGATATATAAAAAATTACAAAATAATGTTTTACATTGTATATTTTTTTCCAGATAGTCCCAACAATAACCTAAAACTTTGCGGAAGGCACCAAACTGATCGGACAAACCGTTTCTAAGTTATAATTTTTTGAAAATTATTAAGGCTTTTTTTCTTAGGCCCTTCTCAAAAGTAACGCTAGGGTAAAAATGGCGAGCCGATGATGCAAAAAGGCATTTTTGGGCATAAAGAAAGCATGTGCAAAATTTCATCCGAATCAAAAAAATACAAAAGTAAACCGACATTCGAATTCAAATGGAACCGCTCTGATGTTTCATTTTGATTTTTTCTCTCTAATCCACATTATTTTAACTAAAATTATTATTTTCTCTTTTACAGGTATGTTGAAATCAAGATCAATATTTTGCTTTAACCATAAAACGCGTAAGTTGCTATTGCTTGTAATTATCATTTATGTAAAAAGACTACGATTGCCCTTCAGAGATAAAATTGCAAGAACAGTTTTGAAAGTGATATTCATCGTCGCTAATGACTCAATTTATATGGATCATATTGCTTCCTGTGAACTGTTCACGGTTGAATCATTCTGATCACCATCATTTCTGAGTAAGATATCTACGCTTATAGGACACAGATTTAACTTCTAAATAAATCTCGTTGCAAAATAAACAAATCTGAAAATGAAGTACCGAATTCGCATTCATAATCATTGTCATCATCTTATTCGAGAATGACAGTTTTTTATAGCAGCTTGTATTATTAGATAAAAAATAACCGTCAACTCTTGGGTAAATACTTCGCGCTCCATCCTACATTTCTGTCGACAACGATCAACCTGTGTGTGAGAATATCGTACCGCACTGTGTGCCACAAGTGGGTAATTTGAACCCCTTAGTGTCGTGTACCTCGCTATAGCAAACATGTGTTCCATCCGTAGAGCGGCATTTGGTTTTACTTTTTGTCAGTTTGTGAAATCTCTGCGGCTGTAGGTACCTACTTGAGTCTTGCTTTCCATAACACTGTTCGACAAAAAAAGTCGATATGAATGCACAGAGACCGAACACCCCGGGCTTGAAAGTATGAAAATAAACAAAAATAATGGCGTTTTCAGAATGTTCGTGTCTGCCCCAGGTCATTTTTAAAATATACTTAAACTTTTTGCATTTTTTATTTAAAAATCTAATCTAATCAATAAACCGACACAGTGTTTTATATTCAGGACAGGGGAATTCATGTGCCATATAATGTTTTCAACTTTAAATACAATATGAAGAGTTGTAATAAGATTTGCAGGGAGCCCTCCCCCCTTTTTTGTACCCTCCCCATTTTTAAAGTATCGCAAATGATGGAATATTTGATATACATATATTGATATACATATGTCAAATATTCCATCATTTGCGATACTTTAAAAATGGGGAGGGTACAAAAAAGGGGGGAGGGCTCCCTGCAAATCTTATTACAACTCTTCATATTGTATTTAAAGTTGAAAACATTATATGGCACATGAATTCCCCTGTCCTGAATATAAAACACTGTGTCGGTTTATTGATTAGATTAGATTTTTAAATAAAAAATGCAAAAAGTTCAAGTATATTTTAAAAATGACCTGGGGCAGACACGAACATTCTGAAAACGCCATTATTTTTGTTTATTTTTATACTTTCAAACCCGGGGTGTCCGGTCTCTGTGCATTCATATCGACTTTTTTTTGTCGAACAGTGTAATACTATCACAACGCAAATATCTCTCCCGCTCACTTGTTCAGCTAACCTGCTGCAGAGCGTGTGGTGAGAATTGTGGAACTTCAGCTTCCAGACGCCGGTTGACCTTCATCTTCGCGATGGTAATTTATCTTCCTTCCCATCCCCGCGCAGCCCACCAGCCCCGACTAGGGGAAGATGACAATTTTTGCTGATTTCCTTACAAACAACCGTTCGTTCGATCTTGATGAACCGTTTCGCTGTTGGTACGCTGCAGCGTTGATGGCTGGCAACGGGTTCAAAATGCCGTGGAGGGGTCCCGTTTTGGGGAAATGTGTTCCACTCAGGTTCAGAATGATTTGGGTTGTTGGTTTTTAGGAACATTTGGTGTATTCTAACCCATGCACCTAACGATCCTTGGAATCACCGAAGAAACGGTCGCGATCGTGTGTGTTGCGTTGAGCACCACGTCACAATCTCCCGAGTGTATCAAGTCAATAATTATCACCGTAGCGTTTTATTTTCGCTTCGTGGTTGATTTAAAATGCTAACTGATTTAATTACTCGCGCGCTACTGGATGGTTGGCATTCGATTGGAGTGCTCTTGGTGAGGGACCGGTTATCCAAGTAAGAGGCTCCTTTTCAAACAAAAGCGCGAATTGCCCGTGAGGTTTACAGTCCGACTCGATGACGGTGGTAATGAACTACATTCGATCTGGGCTTGATTGGTTGGGTGGTTTCTGACCTTCAGACTCACACTAGGATAATTCCTGAATTGTTGAATAGATACATACATGTTTGGTCTAAAAAAACTCTCCCGGGTAGAGGTGAATAACATATAATAATAAAATAAGAACAAATCAAGCAACCATATTTAGTAAAACCATTAGAGTAAAGTGGGGCAAAAGTTCGAGTGGGGTAAGAGTTTCTTTTTAAGATTTCCAGCTCAATTCAAAACAAATCTTATAAATGTCATGGTGGTTCGAATGCTATTCAAGTAAGAGACTTTTAATCCAAATATCATAAAAATCGATTGAGATTTGGAAAAGTTATGGCTATTTGTTGTTTTTCGACGTGAATATTGTAATTTTTGTTAAAACTTTCGTTGCATGGAACCAATTGAAGATAAAACCTTTTTCAATATTTTATGTAAGGGCGTTTCTAGGCCTATCATAAGGTTGCTTTGAGGTGTATTAGTTTTTGTATAAATGCTTGAAAACAATTTTTGGCCAATAGTGGGGCAAAAGATCGAATCAGCGGGGCAAAAGTTCGACTCATGTATAAAATCACGTAAAAATTTGCAAATTGCCTAAAATCCACATATTCTCTTCAAATTTTACATAAATTTGTCTGATCGTGTGAAAATTGTCACCGAAATTTTACATTTCCACATAGTTTCGTGAAAAACTGCTATTTTTGAGTATATTACAATTAATCCGGTTTTGGGCAATTTTTTGATGAAAATTAAGTGTGTATTTTTCGTCAAACTTAAGTTTACGGCTGGTGTAAAGTATGCCTATCATAAAAGGATCGATATTTTGTGTTTTAGCCAGCGAACTTTTGCCCCACACTAGATTCGAACTCTTGCCCCACTGATGGGGCAAAAGTTCGAATAAGACAATTAATTTTGAAATTGTTATAACTAAAAATGGGTAAATATTTTGACACAAGTTTGTTCAGAAAAATTATAGCCAATATGTTGAAGGTTCACTGTATGGTATTTGTTTTGTTTTAACTGCTATTGTTTTCCTGGAAACTATGATTATACCACTAAGGTCGAACTTTTGCCCCACCTTACTCTATTATGTTATTTACACAGGACGTCCAACATCACAATCATAGCAACTATGCAATTGGTTTGTTATCCTGAATACTCAAAAATAGTATTAATAACAGATTATGTTATCGGGGCCTTCTTTAGCCGAGTGGTTAGAGTCCGCGGCTACAAAGCAAAGCCATACTGAAGGTGTCTGGGTTCGTTTTCCGGTCGGTCCAGAACCTTTTCGTAATGGAAATTTCCTTATTTTCCCTGGACATAGAGTATCATCATACCTGCTACACGATATAGAGTAAAGTGGGGCAAAAGTTCGAGTGGGGTAAGAGTTTCTTTTTAAGATTTCCAGCTCAATTCAAAACAAATCTTATAAATGTCATGGTGGTTCGAATGCTATTTAAGTAAGAGACTTTCAATCCAAATATCATAAAAATCGATTGAGATTTGGAAAAGTTATGGCTGCTTGTTGTTTTTCGACGTGAATATTGTAATTTTTGGTCAAACTTTCGTTGCATAGAACCAATTGAAGATAAAAGCTTTTACAATATTTTATGTAAGGGCGTTTCTAGGCCTGGGAGGGAGGCATCGATACTACACACGAAATATGACATGATTTTTTTTCAAACTGCAAGAAAACTCCAGCTTGCCAACGACAATCAAGGCAGACTTGATGAAAATCGCTAGTTTTCTTTTGTTGTGTACCTTCCACCTTTTCGGACAAACATTGGAAAAGGGCTAAAGTTTTCTATGCATTTAATTTTCGCTTTTATTAGAAAAAGTAAAATGTTGCGTATTTAAGTACTTTATATTCAATCAGAATAAAAGGTGCTATCATGACATTATTTTTGAATAGGCATGAATAGCTTATCAATCGATTTTTTGTCACATTTGATGAAATGCCAAAATATGTTTTGATCAATTACGCGCTTTTTCCATGTTTGTCCATTGTTTGAGATCCGGGCTCACAGTGACAGTTCGTGACAGCAGAATCTCGGCTCACTATGACGTACAGAAGTTTCGTATCGGTTTCTCCCTCCCAGTTGTAGGCCTATCATAAAGTTGCTTTGAGGTGTATTAGTTTTTGCATAGATGCTTGAAAACAATTTTTGGCCCATAGTGGGGCAAAAGTTCGAATCAGCGGGACAAAAGTTCGACCCATGTATAAAATCACGGAAAAATTTTCAAATTGCCTAAAATCCACATATTATCTTCAAATTCAGTTAAATTTGTATGATCGTGTGAAAATTGTCACCAAAATTTTACAATTCCACATAGTTTTGTGAAAAACTGCTATTTTTGAGTATATTACAATTAACCCGGTTTTGAGCAATTTTTTCATGAAAATTTAGTGTGTATTTTTCGTCAAACTTAAGTTTACGGCTGGTGTAAAGTATGCCTATCATAAAAGGATCGGTATTTTGTGTTTTAGCCAGCGAACTTTTGCCCCACACTAGATTCGAACTCTTGCCCCACCGGTGGGGCAAAAGTTCGAATAAGACAATTAATTTTGAAACTGTTATAACTAAAAATGGGTAAATATTTTGACACAAGTTTGTTCAGCAAAATTATAGCCAATATGTTGACGGTTCACTGTATGGTATTTGTTTTGTTTTAACTGCTATTATTTTCCTGGAAACTTTGATTATACCACTAAGGTCGAACTTTTGCCCCACCTTACTCTACGAATGCGAAAATGGCAACTTTGGCAAAGAAGACTCTTAATTAATAATTATGGAAATGCTCATTGAACACTAAGCTGAGAAGCAGGCTCTATCCCAGTGAGCTTATGCCAAGAAGAAGAAGAAGATTATGTTATCATGATTAAATTTTTTACTAAGCGATAATGTCAACTTACATTGAAGATTACTAAAATAGCAAACTACACCATTATAGTCGTTTATAATTTTGATATTTAATAACTGTATAAACATAATACTTTGAACAACATAATATAACAATTTTGCCATCTAACTAATTAGATCTTGATGTACTAAATCCTGGACCGGTCGCATCGTGTACTAAAGTACCGTAAAATGGGGCGTTAAGGACTCGTGGGGTTTTAAGGGATTGAACTTTTTCATCAAGTTTGACAAATCACAAAAACGTCGAAAGACAATATATCAGTCATCTGAAATGCTTGATTTGGTCGGAGGATTGAGATGCATTGTGTGATAGAGGATGCCTATTAAAATAAAGTATCATAGAGTCTAAATATTGAAAACGATTCAAAACATTTTTGTTCGAATTTTATAGGCAAAATACATTTAACTTCAAAACTATGAAACAATATTGATAAAAATATGTGAGTAACTTAGAACATAAGTGAATTTTATTGAGATCACAACGCAAACAAAAACTTTTGTTAATTTTATCTAGAATTAGACTTATAATATTTTTCATGGAAAAAGTCTCTTTTTGAAAATAAGTGGGGTGTTAGCGGATTATCTTTTCTACTTTTTCAAAGTTACAAAACTCATTCGATTTATGCCGTAATGTATTCCGTGGAGTAAAACTGCATTGTAAAAGTTAAGAGGTCATTTTTTTGTTACCGAATATCACAAAAATGTCTAATCTCGAAAATCGGTAAAACTGGTAGGAAAATCTTGAAACAACGTATTAAAGTAAATATTAGATATTTCTTGAAACTATTTCCAAAATTTGTTCGATTACATTGGTAAAATGTTTGGAGAGTTTGAATGATTCTTTTATTTGAAAAGGGTTTTGAAGCCATTAATCCTTTTAGTGGTAATCCTATGAAATGGTTAATAATAATAATATTTTGTCATTTCTCAGAGTCTATAAATGAAGAGTTGCGCGAAGAGTGAAACCAAATCTACCTATCGAACTGTCAAACCGTCTGTCTATCTATCGAGCAGACCAGCAAAAATAGGGGCTGTTTTCGAAGACGAAGTAGAACAATCATTCAAGGAAGCCTCTTCGCGCAACTTTCTGTATATAGACTCTGTCATTTCTGACCCCTTTTTAAGAAACGTCGCAACCTCATCGGGCACTAAACGCATTGTTTTATAGAGTGAACGTTAGATTTCCGCTCCATACTGTAAAATTTTTCTTCTTCAGTATTTTTTTGACCATGCCACTGGGTGTTGCATGCAAATACTTTGTTTAGTGTAGTGTTTTATTTACAAGGAAAATTGGTCATTTCCCCTATTAAAACTAAAAGCTTGTTGAAATGATCCTTATATTATAGATTATTTAGACAGTTGCTCTGCATAGCATTCGTAGCATATGATTCGTAAATTGCAAATATAAGGTTATGATCCTGTTGCCTTCAAGTATAAAAATCATCACAAGACAATTTTAACGATGCATTGTTAGTTTCCAAACAGGATTAATTACTATGAAAGATTTATCAGTTAAAATAAAACGGTTTGCGTTTGCAGGAGTTCCAAGTTCAATAATATTGATGTATAATCGATTAAGGTTGAACATAACTTATGAAATGGAATGCATCAAAGTGATTTTTTTTGTTGTTGGCAAAATATGGTTTTATTTACGAAACTCAAATTCTTTTACAACCCATTTTGCATTTCCGTAAAAAATCACACATTTTCATCATTATCTCAGAAATCTATCATAGGAACCTTATAATTGTATTTGGCTTTTGATAAACACGACGAGAGAATGGTAGGGCTGTCCTCTGTTCAATTATTGACTTACTAGAAGTTGTTTGAAATTCGAGTCAATTTTTTTTTCATCCCTTAACTTTACGGTATTGCATCATGTACAATGAATAAAACTCGCTTAAAACACACAGCAAGAGCGAGGGGCCGCTGGCGATGGCTGAGGTCGCGTTTTAAACCGTCACTTGGGTTGAGAGATTCTGCAATGAAATAGCGAATTTTATCATTAAAATAATATATTATAATGTCAAAACTTGTTATTTGTTTGTTTTAAAAAACAGTTATAATAACATTTGGGTCTTTAGTTAGATTGTTAGCCAGGGTAGATGTTGCACAAACAGCAAAAATCATTAGGAGTGTAACATTTCAACAAGAATCCAGAGAAAGAGGATTCAATGTCCGATCTAGTGGAGGAACTTTCCATGCGAGAAATTAGCTCTTGTTAACTGCTTGGTGGATTCTAGAGAACTCGAAAAAATAAATAATAAAAATGCCAGATTCTATTATCTATTTATGTCACTTCGGCATTGAAGGTTTATGTTCTTACGTTAGCACACACCACAAAATGAGTGATATGTTCTTACCATTACAGCATTTCGTTCCCAGTTTCACAAAACTTTGCTATTGTAAACTTAACAATAGTAGATTGAAAACTCTAATCATTGCACCGAACTTATCATTCGAAAAATTATCGTTTTCTACTCTTCATTAGAACGCCCACACATATCAGTACTACCTCACTGATATTTCATCACAAGCTTGTTCCATTAATAATTTCACCTTCAGTTTCTTCTGCCAGAAAATTCTCTTGGAATTCGTCCATTTGATCCCCAAAAAACAGTCTCGAGGTTTTCAAACAGATTCATCCTGGGACATCCTAAAAGCAACTCTTCCAGAACCATTTTATGGAGTAACATGACAAAAGGCCTGGTTGAGCCTATAAACTATAATGTTTTTGGCTGTAAAAAAAGTTAGAGCCTTTGAATACTTTATACAGCATAAATTCTCACAAGAAAGCCTGAGAGAACTCTCGAAAGAGTTTTCCCTAGATTTCGTTATATTCGGTGCTACTCTATAGAACCGCCAATTAAACAAAGAAGGGTGCTTATCGTACGACCAGTTCGTTTACCACCATGAAATGTATGAAGTTACCACATCTCTACCAGTACCAAACACTTCTCGGGTAATGGACTATTCGGAAAAACGGGTTATTCGGGGAACTGGCGTTCGGAGAAATGACATTCGGGGAAAAGTAGCACAACCGCTTTAACTACTAACCCCATGATTTCATTCATAGGTGTTAATTTTTTCCAAAATATCACAGTATAACCCAAAAGAACATGTTCGTATTTAATATGCACTAATAATCATATTTTGTTAATTTTGTGTGATGATGCCTTGAGTTATGCCAGGTTGAAAAATACTCATTTGGTAACACGAATTTTATAAATCTTTAGTCATCTGACAAACAGAATTTTGGAGAGCTCTCTGCAGAAGATCCTCGAACATGATCCTCAGTCTAACTGGTTATGTGGTTCACCTCAATGTTTTCAATTGGCTTTAGGACATTTCGCCGAAAGACATTTGGTCGAAGAGACATTTGGTCGAATGGACATTTGGGTGAATAGGTGTTGGAGGTTTGTAGGTTCGTGGGTTGAGTTTTAACTTTAACACCAAAATTCCGTAGATCCCTACGTTGTGTGCAAATCGATGTTTTTCTTTCCCAAATCCAATAGCTTCAATCCTTCGAATCCTTTCGTTCCTAGCACTCCTGGATCCCGTCACTAATACTTTCAAAGTCCTTTCCTTCACTCCAAGATTTCCACTGCTTATACCGGTATTCCAAAAACTTTATATTTTCGAATAAACTGCACTACCATTTTTAGTAACTTCGCGCGCGATTACTTGCAACCCTTTTATTTGACTTTCGATTGGATACTAATTCAGATTTGCTTTCACATATTATCGAATCCTACAACTTCGTTTTCTGTGTATGCATGTTGTGTGTAGTTGCTACAATTCGAAATATATAGTATACATGTATGGGGTTTATAACAGTTAAGCTAGGGTGGTACGTATTGCATGCTAATTTTAAGTTTACGTTCAGTTTAGGATTTAAATTCATAGGTTTAAATTAATGATCTACTAACAATACTAATCTTCTAACAGCTAACAATAGCATTAGAACATTTCGTTAAATGAGCTTGGGCTTTAGGCTCGAAAGTACATTTGGTCGAATGGACGTTTGGTTGAATGACTAGATTATTTCGTCGAAAGATTGTTCAGCAATGGTTGATTGAAAATTCGTATTGTTCCACAGATATAAAACTGAATCGCATGCTTTACAACGTGGTTAGTATATGTACTAGTATCTGTATAGGATATTGTTTTTGTAAATGTTCTCATTCTTTAGACATTTTTGAATTGGACAGATTGAAGACAGATAATTTTATTTAACCCAATTTTGTAGAAGTTCAAAGATAATTGTGTATTTTTATTGAACAACTTCCAGTACGAGTGCTTAGAACCCTTATCACCTATCAAGTTTTACAGCGTGACCGTGGGGAAGAATTTTGAATGCTGGGCCAGACCTGATACAGTTGGGCATAGAACTATTTGGTCACCGTATTATGTACTTTTATACGTACATACAATGAACGAGCTAATTTTGATGATCATGGCGATTTTGACGAAGTGCATCAAAAGTTTATAAATAGAATATGTTTCCCTACTCATGTTGTGATTGTGACTTTCAGCTTGAGCAAACATGAGGCTTTGATAAGGGATTCGATAACTTCGATTGATAATATGAAGATAAATAATTATATCGAAAATAATCAAACAAGAGAATTGTGCTTATCCTGTGGATCGCGTGAGGTGAGACTAGTCAACTTAGATGACAAAAGTTGCCTTGCTTCCATTTGAGATCAGCTCGTCACAATTCATTAGACTCGCATAAGAAGCCTGAATGATAGAAATGGCATCAAGTAACCTCAACAACGCATGGGACCAATCGGTTATGTGGAGGAGTCTGTGTGATGAACTGGAATCCCAAAATATTGGTCGTCGCATATTGAAGGTTTGAAGATTGTTCAAGAAATACCGGTGCACCAATGCAGAACGCTTGCACTCTATCATGGTGGTCTAGCATATGCATCCTCCAGTGATAGCACCTACTATACATGCTTTCGCCTTTTTAATTGACCCAATCACGTCAAAATGACACTCTGTTAAATAACACTGCGGAACACGTTGCACCAAAATAGCGCTATTTACTTAATTAAAAGTTGCTGAATCCATTACCGTTTTCAAAAATATCACAGCATGTCCAGTTTTTAAGATATTGACTGTTGAAAATGCAAAATTTGACTATGTAAGTCAACTTGCATGCAAGTTTGCCAGCTTGTTTACAAGCTTCATGTGTTTACAATACTTCTCAACAAAGTTCATAATACTTTAGATGCCCAAATTTGTTTTTTTTTATGGTTTAGAAAAGTATTGTATTTTGCCATATAAGAAAAACGGAGAAATTTGCAAGGAGACTACAATAATGTTGAAAAATTGGATTAATCTGAATTCAATCGTGCAATTTCAACCAACTTATATCTGAAATTGAAGTTAAAGTCCTATAAATAACAAACAACAGTGTTTTATACAACTTTGGCACCATGTAGCTAAAACTTGTGACGAGCGGGATCATTTGTGAGGACGGCATCAGATACAGCATCCCTAAATGTACTAGAGACAAATTATTTGATCCTTGAGACACACAAAAATTTTGATTTTTGTTGCGCGTTGTAATCTGAAAAATCCATACTCGACTAAAAATCCTTTCAACCAAATATCATACGCTTCTTAAAGCATTCAAATTTTTTCCGACCATATGTTCATTCGACGAAATGTCCATTCGACCAAACGTCATTCGACTTAATGTCATTCGACCAAATGTCATAGATTCATATTCAATTTGTGTTTATCGGGGGTAAGAGGGTGCAAGGAGAAGAAAGCAATGAATACTAGATGGATAGGTACCGTAAGGGAATGGCGAGAGAAATTGGATTAGATGTTGAAGAGGGCATCCATACGAAACAGTATAACTTGAATCGTCATTCTTTTTGGCTTACGTTCCCAATGGAAACGGCTTGACATGTTGTTCAAATAACACTACCAAGACGGGCTGTAGAACTTTCGGGGAAGTTTGTGAAAAAAAAACCAGGTAGAATTCGTAAATAGGTTTCAGGTTTGATTTGCTTTCCGTTCTCGCTATGTGGACATTTTCAATTGAACGTTCTTTCTTTCATCTCTGAACCATTTCTTTCATCACGGGTACAAAATTCGATTTGAATTCCATTTGTTCTTCTAGAAAGATCATTACTGAGTTCCTGAGAAGATTTTGACAATTTTTTTTACTGTTTTAGGTGAGATATATAAAAAAACCTATCTACTTTACCCAAATTTAAAAAAAATATTAAGTTGATCCATTGCCAAAATTCCTACTTAATGAAATTGTGACGCTCTTATTGACAGATTTTTGGTGAAATCGATTTTGTCCCAAGAGATTTTCGAAACTTTCGCCAACCAACATCGAGGTGCACCTTCCATGATGATCTTCGTTATCCTACTTCCTCCCAATAAACACACCGCGCCTAAATGGCTGGCAATTGCTCCGGTTCTGAGAAATTTTATTAGTCCCAAAACGATACGGTTAAAGCCCATAACCCCAGCATAAATGCCAGATGAGGGAAATCAAACCGGACTAAACAACAGTCAGCCACCGCTCGTGAAAGCTTGCACTGCGCTCTCTTCTCCCATGCATGTGCTACTTCACTGATACAAGCCTATCACTGAAGAGCATTTCCAGTTTAAAACGCCAATAAAATGGCACTTTAAGACTGACTGTTTTAAGAAGACATTTTACTCCGTTTTCTGCCAAAGGCTGGACGGACTGAACATAACTTACAGTTGATGCAATTCGGTAATGACAGCGTCTACGCGATTTGCGTTTTTAGCTGGAAATGCTCTGTTAGGCAGTTAATGTCTGTTAGGCCAGGTATATTAATGGAGACGCGAGATCCTTCCCCACCTGAACCATCTTCATCGTCATCAAGCATGCCACTAGCTTAGATTGCGCGGTGATGATGGCCTCGGTGTTCCGGTTCGTACCCCGCTCAGCTGACCGACATTGGACTAGGTGCTTCCAAGCAAGCGCCAGCCGCAGCCACAAGAAACTCCAGTTGCATATTTGGGTTATAGCGACAGTCAACAGGAACGTGCCTTGACTTGATTCGCTAATATATGGGTCGCCTCAATGATTGTCATGGAATGCAACCGGCATCAGACTTGCACCTTCTCTTTTACCGGCCTGGTGAAATTGCATTACAAGACACTAATTGATGATCGACGGACAGTTCCTTCTTGGCGACCTTTTCTCGTACAAACAAGTGAATGTCCCAAGGGCCCCAAAATGACCTCGCATTTATCAAAGAAGGTATGCCATTTAGAAAGAGGAAGTGTATTAGCTAATGTACTCTAACCTCATAAAAGGTGATTTTAATCAAGCCGACGACAACGCCTCAGCCATAAAACTCCAACAAGTGACTTCCGATTTGAGGCGCATCCCCGGCGAGAGCCACTTGAGTGTCGTGCGGATTTATGGATTCAAGTGCCTCTTCGGTCTGACCGGCTTGGGAGACCCTCGAAAGGTTGTTGGTTTTAATTGATTTGCGCACGGTGGTTCCATTCGTTCTACCAAGCGGTCATAAAGCATTTTGTTCAATATCTGATGAAAAATATCATCTGAAAATAGTCGTAATTATAAACCATTTAAAGATTTGAGAAATTTCTAAAATGTATAGAAAGCAAAATAAACAATTTATTTCAATGTGTTCAACACCAAATAGTATGTTTAGGCATATACTTACACTACCCATAACTGCATATTTGTAACATTCAACAAAAGAAGGGCATTGAGTAAATGGAATAGGGCTCTGCACAAAAATCTAGCTCGCTCTTTCACTCTGCCTTGAAATTTTTTAAGCAACAAGGCCAGTAAACTTCTCTGTGACTAAACGTCAAAATCCCATATAAAATCAAAACAATGCAAAGGCCTATACTAAGTGTGCATTTCATGGCAGTATGGAAAGAACTTAAAATTTCTAAAATTTATCAAAAACTCTAAAGTGATTTTTAGAGGCTGAAATTTTGTACAGCTTATATTGCATATCGGGTGCGAATAGTCAGAAAATGATTTTGATGAAAACTTCATAGCTACTACATTACAAGACTCATGTATAATTTCAATGTGACTTTTTTGCGGTTATATTTAGCAATGTTACAAAACAACTTAATATTTTTTTCTAATTTTCTAGAACAATCTTACAGATTTCAGTAAGTTGATCAAAAGTATTCATCATTTAATGACTCTCTATGGCACTAGGGGCTTTCGAGCAAACTCTTGAGTAAGATTCAGAGCAACTCTGAGTAGCTCTCGTTGCTTGTTTCATGTGCGCTTAGCAACCCAAGAAGCAACCCGTTATTGTGCGGAAACTTTTTCCGTCAATATTGTGTCTTCGTGTGTTTATGAAGACAAGGAAATTCCCAGGTAACAATTTGAAGCTGTTCAAACGCTTTTATAACTAATTCAATTCAGCCTTTGTTTGAACAAAAGCTGTTCATAGCCTGCATACACTGTTGTTCAGCTGCTAAACATCTAATTCTGGCGATTTTATTCAGCCTTAAGCTTAATTATAATTAGCTTTATAAAGCTTTGTGAAAGGCTGAATAAAGGTCTATCATGCACTTATTTAACCCCCTTTCAAAAACGATAATTCTAGTTTTAGAACAGATGGCAGGGCAGCCTTCGAAAGCTTATCAATCGCTTATTCATCCATTATTCAACAATAAACCAAAATACGTTAAAATATTTACAGGTTCATAGTTTTGGATTTTATCAACGCGACTTTCAATTTCAAACACATTAGGAAGATGTGTGCTGGAATTTAAAGATAAAGATTAGTGGATATGACCGATTGAGAATTGAACTGGGATCCACTGTTTTATAACCACTTACCTTGACATTTGCTCCACATGAGACTATGTGAGCAGTATTAAAAGCAAAAGAATAACTTATTGACTTGTCTGAATAAGGGCTACGTTATAGGTTGCATTGAGGCTGGAGAAGGGATGTCAGTGCTATGCAAAAACACTCAAGTTAGTATTTTGTGTATTGTGATTTTTGTTTTAAAATTGAATTCTCGATAATTTTCAATTACTGCTGTTTAAATGTTATCAACGAAAGCTGGTAATGGTTACGATTCCGTACAATCAATTAAAAATGTGACGAAGAAATCATCATGAGCGAGTGTATTGTTCTATCTTGTTGTTACTCAAACTCATGGATGCCGAATTCAGGTGTTTTTCTTTTTCGACAAACGCTATCCCCGTGTGTGTTTAGGGCATGTCCGCTTCGGGATGTAAAAAAATGTTGTTCGATGAGTTCGATGAAACAGTTTTTCAATAATTAATTTAGTGTTTTACCCAAACGTTGGTGTTTATATTTTTGTCAACCTACAGCTGGACAATTTTTCGGCAATGACTGTTGATTTGATTAAAGCTTTAAATAACCTTTAATCAATATCATTCAGGATGGTTGAACAAAAGTTAAAATTGTAGATGGAAATTAGATTGTTCAACTTGATATTCAGCTTTGAGTATACTGCTGAATAAGAGTGTTTAATAAGCATTTTTCAAATTGTTGTTCAGCTGTCACGGTGTTCAGCCTTGTACACCATTAATCATTCATTGTTCAGCAAATACTCTTGCTGTTCAGCTTTCATTGTTACTTGGGATGCGCCAAAATTTTGAAACAAATTCATACGAGTTTTCAATGTGTTCTCGATTAATTTTGTTTAGCTTAATAATGGATATTTCCTTCTGTATTCGTTGTACTACTAATATTAGATAACCACCAGGCGTTGCTCTTGTTGGCTGCAATGAAAAATAATTCTAAAATGGGAGATGCATGTGATCTATTGTAAATTATTTTGGTTACTTCCAACGAGACATCCAAATTCGGAATACCGTTGAATTTATCCTTGGGGCCTGAATTGAAAAATAATTAAATTCTTTTTAACATACTGGAAGATGGAATTATCGTACGAACGCTTGAAATCATTTGTTTTTCAGATCCAAGTGCTATGCAATATGCAATATGCAATATGCGAGTAACTCAAGATTGCTCTGAGTTCAAAGTGTTGCTCTGCAAAGCTGTCCCGCCCCTAGCCACGGCATTAACTTGGAAATGTCTAGTGTGACAAATATGCAGTTATGGGCAGTACAGTTCATGTACATTGTACTCATTGTTATAATATTAATAATATCTTTTAATATTAAAAAGCCACACACGATGTGCGAACGTTCAAAAGCACATACTACGAATCAGCAAAAAATCTGTCCACAAATACGAATAAATCTTATCACAATTTATGAATCAGTTGAATATTTTTTATTATTTAACGATTAAATGTTTAACAATCCATATGATTAAGGCCCAAGTGCAAATGTCAAAACTGAAAAAGCAGTTTTTCTCCTTTTAAACCAACAAATCGAAAAAAAAAAAATAATAAAAACCCACATCTGTTTTATTTGGCGAATTAAAGAGCTGTGTGTTTTCCTTTTTTCATTTTGTTCTATTTGTCTACTTAGAAAAAAAACAACAACTTTTTTCAGTTTTGACTTTGCACTATGTCTGTAATGCCTTATGATTTCAAAATTGAGTCCTTTAGTTCCCACAAGCCTAACAACATTTCAAACACTCAAAGTTTGCATGTAAGCTTAGCTAGTACGGGCTTTTCCAGTATTTCCAGTACACTTCCAAAACTTTATATATTTGTATGAAAATGAAACCTTTTGAAAAATAAAATAGCTCAAAATTGTCATCTATATGTGCATCTATAAGCTAAAAACATGGCATGCCTGTGGTGCCAACGAGACATTTAATATCTTTGGAAGAAATTGCTATTTGGCATCGACCTGATCAAATTCATTGACAAATTTGACCACAGATTTACTGCTCTTTTACGCCCACTCGTCTCATGATCTATGTAAACTTTATGGACCGGGGACAACTATGCGTAGAACTGCAGTTTAGTTATTATCGAAACTATTACAATTCTGATTAGGGGTCCACGATTAGAGATAAAATATCCAGATTTTTACGCTGGTTTGCTATCGACTTAGAATCACCCCTTTCTGACATTTCTTGCGTACACTATAATTTTTGTGGTAGGATCAAAGTAAACTTCTTGAAGTTGAAAATGTTTGACAAAGAATTGCCAGAAATTTGCGTCTTCCTTTTGGTAAAAAAGTATCGCTAAACTTATTTCGTTTTATTTTATACAAATGCTATGATTATTCAAGGTTAGCAAGCAGAATTATTGGATTGTAATAATGCAGAAGAAAAAAGTGCATTACAATCAATGTTGTGGATTTGAAATAGATGTGGAAATAATTTCGTTGCAGATTATGTATGTGACATCCTCTGAATTTTTGGCTTCTACTAGATGAATTTTGTTAATCAATAAATAAACTGAAAAGTTTGAGGACTTTTTAAAAACAAAACAGCCCTAGGAACGATTTTTGACGGAGTTTGGTGCGCTTAGAGAATATTAAATAATCGGGAAGGGGTGTTTGTTACAGAGGAAAAGGGTGGGGGATTCTAGAAAACCTTGAAACAATGGACGTAATATTCAAATCTTCCCTTAGTGAGTCTTGCTGATAGAACATACAATAATCCATCATATATTCCCAATCTCCACAAAAGTTTGTAGTTATTTTTGAAGTCCTTGCTCAAGCCGCAGACGGGAATAGTTAAACCAAAATGCTTGATATTTAAACCTACTAATTGAACTTTAACACTTAACTTTTAGCAAAAAATAAAATACCAAAATCACTAGTAAGGCGAGCCCTTTAAACTCTAATATGTGTTGCTTATCTTGACAGGTAGGCCTATTTCGTCTGCGACTTACAAACTTCTTCAGTGTTGAGTGCTCGACTTGAAAACAACATCGAATGGATCTATTATTTATACTAGAAAAAGTGTGTGGGTATGTTAGAACTAGATTCTAACTGGTAGAAGAAAGGAAATTAATTACATTTTTGAAACAGGACAATTAAACGGTTACACAAGACAAACAATACAACAACTCATTGACAAAAGAACACGAGAACAATACAGACGCTCACTTACTACTCCGACACAAGAACAACCAACACTCAAACGTATAGCCGTCAACTACAAAGACGAAACAAAAAAGCTACGCCCAATCCTACGAAGGTTTGGTTTTGAGTTAGTTTTTACCAGTAGAAACAACCAACATGGTATTTTATTTTTTGCTAAAAGTGAAGTGTTAAAGTTCAATTAGTAGTTTTAAACATACTCTAATCATCCCTCCCCTAAATTTCATAAAAAAGTGTAGCTTGATGTTTATTGACGCCATATACCTCGGCGAGGAAAAATAAATGAACATCTCATACTATCTCTTCTTTTGCATTAAGAAGTAATGCAATTTTTTGCGGCATAGTTTTTCTAGCCCTGATCGAAAGCACAGAACATTCGAGCCAACAAATGTACTAAACGATGAAAAGATGTGCTTTCCAAATGCAGATTTGTGATCCTAGGGTACCATAAAACAAAACAAGAAGCAAATTACTGATGAAAATATTAGAAGCTATTTCAAAATTCAGAAAAAATATATGTGTAATGAACATAGTGAAAATTCTTGACAGTTCATTAACAATGAGCCCCTGTACGTGCCATAAATTCTTATGTTCTTTGGAATTAAAACTGCCCCGTGTGTTGGTGCTGTCTTGCTCTCTCTCACGAGCAAATTGAAAACAGCGCGCACAGTAAAAGTCAAACGTCATAAAAGCATGCATAGGATCATATGAAATCACTGCCTACTAAGACTGAACCATAAAATCTATAGGCAAGAAATGTCGAAATCGAATCACCCCCAGCAGTTTCATAGCTAGTGTAAAAAGTTGGATTGCATTTCTTTGAGGATCGTGAAATCTATAGGTTTAGGGACACAACGTCAAACGCTGAAATAGTGGGCTTTGTGGTCGTGCGGTTAGCTGCGTCAGTCGTTTAGGCATATTGTGCCACGATGTATGGGTTCTATTCCCGCTCCAGTCGGTAGAAACTTTTCGTCGAACGAAAAATTCATGGCTGGGCTTCTGGGTGACGAAACGTCGAAAAGATATGACGTCGAAGGGACTGTTGTGGCCAACAACAAGCCACCGGGGTGCATCATACCGCACCACACCGGTGGACGAACATGCCTCATGTTGAGGCCACAAACACACCACAAATCGTACATATTGGCAACACTTTACTCACCTGAAATAGTTCCTCATACACTCATTCATGCTGAATACCTAGAAACATAAAACAATTAGTACCAAATCATTAAAACACAGAGTAATCTTACTTACCTTTCAAGATCATTCCAGATCACAACATTGAAAAGCATTGTTATTGTTTACCTTCGCATTTTATCATTCTCTGACAGTTCCAGAAGATTCTGCAGTACAAATAGGTTGTATAACAGTTTAGACACAACACATTATTGTATACAACAATACACTTCTGGAATATTCCATGCAAGTAAATAGGGAAGAGTGGAGTATAAATAGAACACCATTAGCTATAGAAAATCAGTTAGAAATAAACCGCGAATTCGAACGTATCTCTCTTCGTGTAATTATTCCCTACCGGATCGTATCCGCGGGAACAGGGACAAAACGTCCAAACGGACAAAACGTTGAATGCATTTTTTTCAACGCCGATTCAACACCGAATTGTTTTCCAGATATTTTGTTTCACATTATGATCGATTAAATATGCTCTGAATGACGTTTGGCACTTAGCGAAAAGGTAAATATAATGCGCCACCATCATAGAGGTCGCTGGGAAAGAATGAAAGAAATGTCACTGAAAACGTTTGTTTACGTCCAAAATTCAATTTTCCAACCCAAAAATTAGGTAATAATCAATCGATTATTGAACTATTTTCCATTGGCATAATCATTTGGAACCATTATTCTTGCGACACGCGTGATTTCACAACAAGTTTAACCACTAACAAAGAATCCGGAAGTTTATAACCTATGTTGCCAAACACCAATTTTCCAATTTGTTCCCACTAAAAGTACATGAACATTGACCGGATCTGTACATTTTCAAAGGAATAAAAATTTATCATGTTTTTCAATGCTCTCTGATCGTTTACAAAATAACTTTTTCGAGAAAAGGAGTAAATTGTGTGCTCCTTCCTGTTCTCAACCCAACCTCTTTTTACGGTTCTCCTACTAGCCACCAGATGTCGAAGTGATCGTTTAGCTTTGAAAATATTAGCCTATTGAGTATTCTTTCAAAAGTGAATCATTATTCCAAGTAATATTATCCCATCGACATTTTATCCTTTCGGCATTTTGGCATTCGGCGTTTTGTCACCCAACCAATCAACCTAAACGAAAAAAAACGGGTCTTTTATCTTTGATTAATGATTCGTCTCACAAAATGTGAACAAAATTTGAGCTCTAATGAAAAATAACCATTTCGGTTTTACATTCTTGAGATCATAATGGATCTATTAAGGACTAAGACGTAAGGGAATGAAATTTTTTTTTCGATTTTTGAGCTATGGACGGTACCACTGTGCTGGTGGCTCCAAAAGACGATGCGTGGCTGCGGTTTTTCCTACGTGGTACATGTAAAATGTCTTGATCGCCGCCGCCTCAAGGTATCACCCTTTCTCTGTACCATCGCGGCACTTGAACGCAACTCTGATGCAACACCATCACCCCGAGTAGTAGGTTTACTGACGGCTGCGTGTTTTATTTGGCTTAACGGAAACAAAGCAAATCGCACTACCGGTTTAGTCAAGACAGTATTGTACAATACAGTTGCAGCTTTTTCGATTTTTCATACAAAATTGATAGACTAGGTTGCAGTTATTCATGGACCGATTAAAATGATATTTACACGGTACGTCATACATAAGTTGAATTTCAATTCAAGATTTTTTTTCTGTCGGTTTGTTTTTGGACTCATGATTGGAAAACTCACTCAAAATTGTATGTAAAAGTTCATGTTACGAGCTATGAAAATTTCATTTAAATCCTTCAATAACTCAAATCCAATTCTCTGACCATTGACCAATTTGTATGGAAAATCGAAAAAGTTGCAAACGTGTTGTCCAATACTGTTTGTACTAGTGACAGTGCTGGCCACCATCGTTGATGTTGATGACTTGCAAATACATACACAACTCCGAATACGGACAATTTGATGACTGCTGTCTGATAGTTGGACGGTATGCTTACTGACAAAATGTAATTTGATGGATATGGTCGTATGAACTTTTCAGTAGTTAGTTGATTGGAATAAATTATGATAACGAGGTGGGTGAATGTTGTCCGCACGGATTATTCATCATTTGCTTGTAACAAATTTATATCTTGCATCGGCAGTACGATTAGATATGAATAACTTCATGTGGGAATTGTGACAATATTTGAATTTTATCTACGGGATATTGCTTGACTCGTGAGTGGTATCTGTTTAAAAACATCAGATAGTAAGACGCAACATGAAAACATGCAAAGTGGACTTAAGAGGGGCTTGGGAAACTTCTGCCTTAAACTCTCTACCTAAACTCTCTCTCTTTTCTAATAAAAAATATGTATATTTGTTCGTGATAATTTCAATACTTTTGCACGATTTTTTCATTTTGGATTCTCATGAAAATCCTCTCCGGATTCTCATAAGAGTCCTGCCAAGATTCTTATCAGATTCATCGTAGGATTTGTATCAAAACCCTCTTAGGATTCGCATTACAATTAGAATGAGGGTTTTTAGTTAACTCAAATTGATGGGCTGCTAGTACACCAGCTAGCTGAACAACTTACGTAAAAGCCCATTTTTTGATAAATCTTCAATATTTCTTCACAAATCAAATCAAGATACCTACCTCGGTTCGGACTCCAAGATACGTTTCATTAACCTTAAGTTCATCGTTCAAGATAATGAAAACTTGAAAGGGGTCGTCCATAAATGACGTAGCTTTTGAAGGGGGAGGGGGGGCTTTACGAATTTGTGACGATGTGTGACGAGGGGGAGGGAGGGGTTCTAGCTAGTGGACGTAGCATTTTAAAAAATGTCGGTAAAAAAAGGCACTAAAAAAAATGGTACACATTTATTTTTATCAAAGTTATTTTTCTTTGTTTCACTTATAAACTTGGGGGTCATTAAATTATAATTCAGCTTCAAAACATTCATGTTACAAAATTGAAAAAAAAATCTTTGAAATTGTAGATTTTCTTGATGAATGCAATTAAAACAGATCTTTTAAAGCTTTAAATAATTATGTGAATATTATATTACATTCGTGTCTTAATTAATAATTTTTTAAATAAACAAAAGAGAACTTTAATATATTAATTAAAATCTGTGCTTTAACGACTTGGAGAACATTGTTTTCCCAGTTGGCTTTATTTCTTCAAGAGAGACAAATTATGCTCGTTTTGGCAAATATTACATTGAAACAAGATATTTATTCCGTGGATTATGCATTCAATTTCCTAATAAATATAGGTAACTTGAATAAAGAATATTTTTATTATATAATTGTTGTATTATAAGTTGTGCAAGATTATTTCAGTATGGGGAACAATAATGAAGTTCAGCTGAAATATGAATACTTTGTATAATAATCGCTAACATTTTCTAAACGTTCCAAATATTACAAGTGTAATCTTTTCTATATCTGGCCGCTAATTGCTAAATGGATTTGAATTGCGATAATAATGACGAAGATCCATTGCAAATTAATATATTTTGTTGATAAATTTCATTGGAATCTATTGCCTTACAACGAAAAATTAAAAAAAAAAACAAACGTCTAATATAACGAAATTTCTGTTCAATATATTATAAAATACATTGTACCCTAACTCGTTACTGTTAGCTTGATCAATCAAATCAAACATTTCATTTTTTTTCATTTTCTGTTGTAAACATTATTTTTATGGTAACAAGAGCTGATGTAGAGTAATTTGGAAAACAGTTTTAAATAAACATATTTCCTGTTTAAGTCATAGAGTTTTGGTTTCCAGTTTTATCTAGGCTAAGTAAGTTGTATTAATTTAGCCTAGATGAAACTGGAAACCAAAATTATGTAACTTAAACAGGAAATATGTTTATTTAAAACTGTTTTCCAAATTACTTTTGAGGGCTCCTTTATATCGAATTGTTATTCGTTAGATTATCCTTACGTTTCAGCCAGTAATTAATATCAAACTATGTATTGAATTCCAATTTATTGTTCCAGACGCTAAGAAAAACAAATTTAAAAAAATTAACGATGAGGGGGGGGGGGGGTGCTTGATATGCTACGTATTTTTCGAGGAGGGTATCATCCTTTGTGACGAAATGCTACGAGGGGGGAGGGGGTGTAAAAAATCTGTGAAAAAATGCTACGTCATTTATGGACGGCCCCAAAACGAAAAATCGGTTGGAATGACCCATTGCAAATTCTCTATCACGCATGGCTACCCAAGTCCTCGACTTGGCCGAACGCTTAATCATGGCTCACCCATCCATTGAGCAGCGTTTCGCGTTGGCGTAGCTTTTGGTGTCATGTAGGTATAGGACTCGGGGAACTGTAAACCGGGGTGAATTGATCAACTGCCATGATCGTCAAGTTAGCCCTACGTATTACATTCAGATCTTGAAGTTCAATGCCGAGATGACACAACTGCAGTGACTTTGACACCAATATACACCTGTGTATTTTGCCTCCAGTTCACGGTGTTCAAAACTACCCCGGTGTCCAGTAGATCCATCGATTTTAACCGCCTCCGCTTGAAGTTCGTTTGTCGCTTTTGTTATGAATCCAAACATGAAGGTCAATAGTGTGCTTCTGTTTCACTGAGTTTGGTATGATCATCATCGTTACACGCTAAGCCTGCTCAACGCAGCGCATGTGTAAAAACTACACAGAATGAGGCAACCAATGCAGGACTCTCTGGCTGAGTGAAAATTCTGTGTAAGTCGCACTCATGCTGTGTGTAGCCGATGTGTTGGCCTTCGGCTGTGCGGGGATCGATGGAAATGGAACTGTCAATCTCTCCCGCGCGGCAGCAAACAGTTGGCCGTTGGTAAGATGGGGAGTTTTCTGTGATTTTTTCAGGCGAAAAGCCGGAAGATGGTCGCAAGTGTGGAAGTTTTTTCCTCATTTGCTTCCGCTTCGGCTATTCGAATGAAAAAAATCTCTGAAAACTTGAAAATTTGAATGTTTTTTTTTAATGTTTTCAGAAGCAAAACCAAAATGGAAGCGAATTCCGCATTCCAAGCGTTCCTCCTCTGTGCGCATTTCACTCATTCGGTTTGTTTACCACCGTTTGCTCAAAACTGTGTAAAGCCCCCTTTGCACAGAATCTGTGCTGCATGAAGAGAGGCTGATTTTGTGTACTCGGCACTCATTTCTGAGCGTGACAAGTTTAGCGTGTATTAACTGGTGCAAAACACGAGAGCCCATTCTGGTCGATATCCACTTGTCGACCGGTGAAGCACCAAAAAATATTTCCCGTGTTCGCGTATCTGGGTCTACTGCTTCTCAGGTGCGTTTGAAGCACTGTTGAAAAAAAATTAAAGACGTTGAGAATGAAGCCACTTACAACATTTAAGCTTCAACCTGTCAGCCGACGTATGGTGCGAAAATTTCACAATTTACCATCACCCTACGTTTATGTATCAATTAGTGTTGAATGAATCCTAATATATATTTTTTACCAATTTATTTATTGCACCCTATTATATCCAATAAGACAATATAGAAAACGATAGATTGCAAAACGTTTCGTTTTCAGTAAGAATTTCGGGTAATAAACTATTTTGTGTGTTACATTTAATCTAAATTTTGCAAACACTTTTATGATTTACATTTCACGTTATGGATCCAACTGTGACATATAATTAATCAGTGTGCAAAATCAAGAATATTCAATGTGCACATTTACCTTCGTTCTGTGCGTACACAAATACTTTCAGTTTTTAAAACTACTTAGAGAAATACAACAGTACTTCTAAGTGCTAAAAACAGTACTTTGAAGTGCTTCTATCGAACTGTTTTCAGTCCTTGTTTAGACCCCTGCCTTCGGTTTTTCCTTGGAACTATTAGCGAAAGCGGTGGTGAGCCTTCTTAGATACTGTCTTGGGAAAAAAGCTTTTAGAAGGTCACGTCTTCTTTCGATTATTCATTGAACATGATAGCTTTTACGAACAAAAGGAAGGGTGAATCTCTGAATATACCATGCCCACACAGTTACGGATCACCCACAGTGACGGATCACTTTGGTGTTCAACATCGGATAACTCGCTCAAAACATAAACGTTGACGTGAAACATATTTTTCCCATGTTATACTATTTGTCTTCTACCATTTGTAATGTTAAGCACAACATTCAACCGCTAAATAACGGTGTATTTGACAAATGATTAGTTGATAACACACAGCTATCATTATATGGTCGTTTTCTGTAAGAACTGCCGTCAGCATTCATAAGCTCCCACAGGTGGTAAAATTCAAATGTTATAGCATGTTTTATGCTCGTTCGCTTCGATTTAGTATGAATTCATTTTTGGAAAACATTTTACATGAATTTTTATTCAAAACACCGAATATTAGCACTTCTAACTAGTGATCCATAATATGGACCAGGAAATGATTGTTTACCACGGTTATGGATCATGTAGATTTCTGCTATTTTATGCATTGGATTCGACATTTTCAGACAATAGCACTAAGGATAAAACTAATAAAACATCAAGGTTTTGTAAATTTCATATTTTAGCAGACAAAAATGGGTGGAAAACTTGGTGTGGAGCGGAAACAGTTCATGTCTCGGTTACTACAATGCAGTATCACAATAAAAAGGGCATTTTACCCTGGTTTCCAGCTCTAACACTGCTATTTTTTGCAGTAATATATGACACATTGTTAACTTTCACCATACCATGCAATACAGATGCATTGAGTTGAAAATCTCTTGGTTTTGCGCACTGATCCGTAATATGTCACAATTCGATCCATAATATGATAATTGATCCATAATATGGTTTTCAGGAACCGACACAATTTTTAATTTTTTTGCATTCCTATGTAAATATTACACTCAAAACAGTTTACTAACCGAAGTTCCAATTTTAAACGATTCGATTAGTGCTTTTAAATTACAATTTTACGTTTTCCATGTCGTTTTATTGAATTTTATAGGTTGGACTCCACACTATTTGATCCATAACTGTGGGGTCATGGTATAACTTCCTTTCAAAAAAGTGGGTTCAAAACTGTCACTAAACCTGACAAAAATGGAAGAAAGGACGTTTCTCCAGAATGCGAGCTTTCTTCCAAGGGTGAAATTATTAATGTTGATAATTGCACCGGAATGAGCAATCAGTTCGATGCTTTAGACAAATTCTCGCGGAACATTACTAAAGGACCTATCTAACATTGAGAGGCTCTCTTTGTTTACTTTCTCTTTCATTAATAACTGTGTCACATTAACCTTTTCTGTTGCGTTTTTTGTATGAAACGCTAGTCAAGGAAATTGACTTTCGATCTATAGTGAAAAACTTCCCAAAATCTTTAGTATTCCACTGCTATAATCGAAAGAGAACGAGAGAGAAGAGAATCTCTCATTTGTACATAGGTCCTTTAGTAATGTTCCGCGAGAATTTTCCGAATATCAAATGAAAGCAGCCTTTAGCCCAGGCTCTTTGATTCACGTGAGGAAAAAAAGAGTGCCGCCTATCGTGGTCAGTTGTTCCGAATTTGGGGGATTTAGGCAGGAGATCTTGAACTCCATTAGGGGAATCAAGGTTTCCTTCCAAATCGCAAAGAAAGGAGACTGTCGCGTTTTGCTGGAAACTCTTAAAGATCGCAAACTTATTCTCAAACATTTTGAAGAGAAAAAGCACCAATTTTTTACTTATGACGACAAAACTGAACGTTTGTCCAAAATCATCTTGAAAGGTCTCTTAAGTGACTATAAGTCACCTGAAGAGATCAAAAATGTAATAAATGATTTACTTGAATTTTCCCCAGTCCAAGTAATCATTATAAAAAGAAAACCCAATCGGAGGCATTGCACAGTGGGACGGATTGGGGTTTTAGGAGGAAAGATGGAAGTCACGCATTCAATTGTGATTTTACGTAGAAATAATGTTCTACAAAGTTGTTCCTATTATAAAAACAATTTTTTTGGTCGGAATGAAAATTAGGGTGGCCTTTTGTAAAAAAAGATAATCATAAAAACTTTTTTATTTTAAGGAATATTGGTACATTTTGTTCTACAAAGTTGAAGATCAGAAAAATTCAAACTGATTTGACCAAAAAAGTTTTTTTCTAGCTCAAAAATTGACCGTTTTAGAGCATGTTTCGCTATTGATGTAGGGTGGCCCTTTAAAAATAGGGTTATGTGTTTTATTTTTATTATTTCATGTTTTGTCAGGAAATTGCCTTCCCATCACTTTGAGAGCTAATTTAAATGCAAACATACAAGATATAGCTAACTGAAACCAATAGGTACAAGAATCATTTCGTGATGAAAATTTAATTCATTTTCATAGACATAATGTATCATCGATACTAACCCAGACAACCACAATGCACGTATAATGAAATCACCTTTTGCGTTATGCGATGCTTATATGTGCAATGTTTCACGCATAAAATGTCGTGCAAAGGCCTTATACGTACAAAAGTGGAGGCGATATATGTGCATATTTCATATGATGTAAGATAGCATGTAATGCGAGTGTGTAAATTTTATTGCGAAATAATCTGTACTCTTATACGCCTTACTTTATGATAACAAAATTTATTTGACAGCTGCTACGGATTGATCCGATTTACTTTGTACGAGTATACGGGACGAAACAAAATGTACATATGAACTCATAAAATAGCGTTCTATGCGAGGAAACTCATCGATGAAACGATTTCATCCACCATTTAGTGCGGATGTGATGCAATTTATATGAGTAAACGACTTTGTTCGTAAACTGTTATGCGATTTCTGGTTGTCTGGGAATAGGGGGAGATCCCCCAGTACCGGACAGCACCCAATACCGGACAAAGTCAAAACATTGAGAAATCATCGTCCAATCAAGATGGTGTATTAGTAGTAAAGGAAGCTATTATGGAGACTAATGTTTGCGTAGAATAACACATCCTTGAAATATGCATGCCTTTTTAAAAAAGTACAAAAGATTGAAAATTTCAAAAAATTTGACGTATTGCCTTAATTTTGAGCCTATTTAGTAATTATTTTGAATATGAAAAAATACTTTGGATCACGCAAGCATATTCGAACATGATCCTAATTTGATAGTATGAATGTATTTTGTACCATGATTGGACTAAATATGGACAAATTACAATTTTGTTTAAGCACCTCCTGTCCCCCAGTTTCGGACAGCCTTATTTGTTATATGATATCTTTGTAATTATTGCACGAGTGTCTCAAAATACATTCATTTTTCATGGATTCCGTCGACCATGGTATCAAACATGCAATAAAATTAGGAAAAATGAACATTCAGAACAACATCGTAAAATGTGCTATTTTTCATCATATAAGAAAGAGGTTTTTGATGGACATCTTGCAAACTACGATATACTCAAATTGTTTTTGTAAATGTTGCAAATGCATTGAATTGGTAATTATATACTATTTCTAAAGTAAACACATTCAATGATGTTCAAATTTACAGAATTCGAAGCATTTCCAGATTGTGTCCGGTATTGGGTGCCACCTTTCAAGATCGATCAATTTGGTTCTAAAATACATCATCAAAATGCAATGTCAAAATTCATACTTATATTTTCAAATTTATTTTTGTACACTATAAAAATGATAATATTTATCAGAAATGGGTAACACGAGCACATAAAACCAATATTTTTCGAATCATGAATTTAGTGGCTTAAGTGTCCGGTACTGGGGGATCTCCCCCTACATACGATATACGGAAGCAAAATGACAAATATGACAAAGAACGCTCTCAGTTAAAAACTGTGGAAGTGCTCTTAAAAACAGTAACCTGAGAATCATGATCTGTTCCAGTTGGGACGTATTGCCATTAAAAAGAATATTGAAACATTTATTCTGAGGAAGAGTTATAGACTTTTTAATAACAAAAAAATAACATTTTATGGGTTTATAGAGTAGGGGAAATAAAAAAAGATCTTTGGTATAATTATAGCATTTTTCAGCTTAAAATGTGAATAAACATTGTATTATTCTTCGGCTGACTGGATCATAAGTACATAACTGTTAAAAACAGTTCTTGAGCATCTTCCAAAACATCTCTACGTATCAAATAATGCATTTGGTTATTTTCCTTAATCTGGACTGTAAAGTCAGCATCATAATCATAAATCATACTCTAATAATCAACCGTTTCAGATACGTTTTTTCTCCTACAATGCACAAATTACTTGTAAACGGATTTCCAGTAATTAAAAATTCGTTACTTCCAATCAGTATGTTTCCCGATGAGACTGATGAATCCCATAAAAAAAGTGTTCGAAAGTTTAGGAGGATGACATATTATGAAATTCAACCGTGAACTAAATTTAAAAGATGTATAGAAGACTATTTTCCTTATTTTTATTGCTGACCTCCTTTGAATATATATACACAAGTACTTTTATATGAATATGAAATAAAATACTTTGATATTCATATTTAAAGCCGAAAGGAAATTATTATCATGCAAAAAAAAACTTTTTGTTTGCCTCAAATACATCTACAAGTGGAAAAATGTTTGTTTTTCATGAAAAATGTTTCATCGGAGAAATTGTGCAGGTCCCAAAATATGCGTTTCAATCAGCTCTACAGGTGATGGGAAGGCAACTTTGCTGAAAAACTCTAAATAAAAAAATAAAACATAAAAACCTGTTTTTGTAGGGGCAACCTTACATCAATAGCGAAAAATGCTCTAAAACGATCAATTTTTGAGTTAGAAAAAAACTTTTTTGGTCAAACTAGCTTAAAATTTTCTGATCTTCAACTTTGTAGAACAAACTGTACCAATATTGCTTTAAATAAAAAAGTTTTTATGATTATCTTTTTTACAAAGGGCCACCCCAATTTTCATTCCGACCAAAAAAATTGTTTTTATAATAGGAACAACTTTGTAGAACATTACTTTTACGTAAAATCACAATTGAAGGCGTGAGTTCCATCTTTCTTCCTAAAACCCCAATCCGTCCCACTGTGCATTGTTCGGAAAGGGCTTTATCAAGAATATTATTTAGTTCACTTTAACAAAAAAAATCTAAATAATATTGCAGGTTTAGAAAAGCTATACTTATGTACGATGTCCGTGTGACATGGGAACATTTCCAGAAACGTGGAAAAAATTACCAGAACCCCACTCAGTGCCGTCGGTGCCAAAAATGGGGTCATGGTACAAAAAATTGTCGCATGGATGCTAAATGCATGATTTTCGGAGGTTTTTCTCACGCCAAGGACGTCTGTCCAGTGAAGGAAGATACCAATAAGTTTATATACGCCAATTGCGGGGGCAATCATAAGTCAAATTTCTGGGATTGCCCTTCGCGTAGGCGAGTCGTCGAGGCTCGTGCCATTCAGATGAACAGTATTATCCGTTACAATAACGGTCGTTTCCGGAATGTCCCTGGTAGAGTATCGAACAATGCTCATTTTTCAGTTAACGATCGTTTGATCAAGAATCATACCCATCAGGAAGATTATAAACATGCTCTCTCACAAACTAATTTTAATCCGACGGGGAGCCGTTCGAATCTTTTAATTTCGAATGTATCTACCCATGGACAATCCTTTGCCGATATCGTAGCAGGAAATTGGAACTCCTCCCCCGTTCTAATTGTTTCAAATAAAATGAACAAAAAAAAACCCTGTCGACACAGGAAATTTCTACTCCGCCTCTTCGTCTACCGAAAATTCTAACGGAAAATCATCAGATAATGTACCCACTTCAAGTGATATGTCTGCCTCTGATTTTCTAATTGAACAATTAAATCTAATGATTGATGCAATATTCAAAGCCACCACTATGACTGAAGCAGTTCAAGTCGGTGTAAAATTTACTAATCAAATTGTTATGGGATTACGTTTTTCTAATCGTAAAATGGACGAGCTGTTTAATTTTATTATAGCTAATAACGTGTGTTCATCAAGAAAGTCCTTTGAAGTAAGTGATCCTGCGTAGTAAGCAGATTAGACCTGTGAAGTAAGCAGTAGAGCGCCCATTTCAAAATCTCCAGAGCACAGTAACTTTCTTCTCCTGTGGATGATGGTGGGACACGCAAAGACTTGCGGTTTATGCGCCATCGTTGGAACGACAGGCTCGATGATGGGGTGCGATATGTGTGATGCTTGGTTTCACCCTAACTGCGTTGGCGAAAGTGAAACCAATATCGAACCGGACAAGACCTGGAGATGCGATCGCTGTGGTACGGACAAGGAAGTTAGAGAGCCGACAAGTGCAGGAAGCCTTAAGTCAGGTCGAAGTTCGACAAGCAGTAAAGCACGTAAGCAACTATTGATGGAACAGCTCGAGGAACAGCGCGCCATGAAGCTGAAGCAACGTGCCGAGGAGGACGAAATCCGAAAACGACGAGCAGAAGAGGACGAGGCCTATCTTCAGCAGAAGCTGAACATCATTTTGGAGGAAGATGATGACGAAGACAACTCGAGCCTATTGAGCAGTCGCGCCAGCCGTAAGAAGGTCTTGGATTGGCTAAGCAACGATCAACCAATCGAAAAAACACCCATTACTAGGCCACCAATAGTCGATGTCGACCAAAAGCACGCGGCTCCAGTAACGACATCTGGATTACAAATTCAAGGAACTGTGATCACAAAGTCTAGTACGACGGTCGTACCTGCATCTACATCGACACCGAATTCGAAAGCCAACGAAATTTCTCAACCCGTGTCTCATGCAATAGTGCCCACACAAGTGCCTCCTACAAGAACGCTAATCAACTCCACAATGTTAGATAGTATGAAGCCCATGTACGCATTTCCGGTGACACGAGCTGGTGTTTTGGATTTTACAGCACCACCAGGGCATCAAGCAAGTGCAGCTGCGCGACCTGCCGTGTCGGCAATCCCTACTGGGTCAAACTATGCATTCGGGTCAATCCCGTCGGTCATGCCACTAACGACACACCTTGCCTCTGGTCTATCGCTTCGGAGTCTGCCTGTTGGACAACCATCCATTGGTTTATATGCAAATGTTCCTGCAATCCCTCCAACCACGATCTTCTCCGCTGATGTGGCATCGCAGCTGCAGCAAACTCCGCCTCTATTGGACCAAACAGCTGCAGTACAATCCAGGCCAACGTTGGTTCCGCAAGACCCTGTGCCCCCAAGATCAGCATCAGGCTCAGTACCATATCAGCCGCATCACATTTCGCAGCCTAGAGTTGGTGACGAACAACAGCAGTTGGAACTTTTGTATCAGTCAGCGCCCACTAGTGCACAATTAGCAGCGCGCCAAGTAATGCCCCGGGAATTGCCCGTCTTTTCCGGTGACCCACAGGATTGGCCACTGTTTTCCAGCTCGTTCCATAATACTACGGCAGCGTGTGGGTTTACAGATGCTGAGAATCTGGCTCGACTCCAACGTTGCTTAAAAGGGCACGCGCTAGACTCAGTGAAAAGTCGCTTGTTGATGCCGGAATCAGTGCCCCATGTAATGGAGACTCTGAGAAAATTATATGGACGCCCGGAAGTCTTGATCCATACGCTGATGCAGCGGTTGCGAGTCGTCCCATCTCCTAGAGCCGAGAACCTCCAGTCGATCATAAGCTTCGGGATGGCTGTACGCAACTTGGTGGACCACATGTTCGTAGCAAAGCTACTAGATCACCTTCGAAACCCGATGCTGTTACACGAGTTAATAGAAAAACTCCCACCACAACTGAAAATGCAGTGGTCATGGTATAAACGTATGCAAACTGATGTCAACTTAGCGACCTTTGGTGAATTCATGACCGAACTTGTTGATACAGCATCGGATGTAACCCTTCCATCGGACACACCACTTCAGCAGAGACCGAACAAGACGGGGCGAGACAACCATAAACTATATGCCCACTCTGAGACTGAAGGTGATCCAACTGTGACAACTACTGGCCAATTCAGACGTCCACCAATCTCGGAATCGAACAGGCGAGCTTGTTGGTATTGTTCCGACGAGTCGCATGAGGTTGCTGATTGCCCGCAGTTTATGTCTCTAGATTTAGACGGACGATGGAAAGTGATTCGCTCGAAGGGTCTGATTCCACATCGTGGATGGCCCTGTCGAATGCGGGATCGACGGATGTCGTCTACACCACCATGCTCTACTTCATACACCAGCAGCGTCTAACGTTGCCGCCGACCACCGTGTTGCTTTGCAGACTCATCACTCGACGCTGAACATTTGCCTTTTTCGCTATGTGCCAGTGACGCTTGAGAATGATGGAAAGAAAGTGGAAACGTTTGCGTTTTTGGACGACGGGTGTCAAACTACTCTTATGGAAGCTGGATTGGCAACGGAGCTAGGCATCTATGGACCAACTGAATCTCTCTGGCTCGGATGGACCGGCAACATTTCCCGGGAGGAAAAGGGTTCACAGCGAGTCAACGTAAACATTTCCGGAAGGGGGATGAACAACAAGTTTAAATTGAGCAATGTACGGACCGTCCAACAGCTGAAACTGCAAGGACAGACGTTGAATTATGATGAGATACAGAAGAGGTATCCACATATGCGAGGACTACCCCTATACAGCTACGTAAATGCGACGCCTAGGATCATTATCGGTGTTGAACATGTGCAGCTTCTTACCACTCTTAAAGCGCGAGAAGGGAGAACGAACGAACCGGTGGCCGTCAAGACACGATTAGGCTGGTGTGTATATGGTATGCAAACAGAGGACTCTGGGGCCTTTCAACGGCTGCACATCCATACAGAAAAGAATATCGGAAATCATGAGATGCATGAGTTGATGAAGAAGTTCTTTGAAGTCGATGAAGCCGCAGTAGCCTCACCAATTGAATCTGCGGACGACACCCGAGCCCGAAACATTCTGGAACGTACAACCCGTAGAATAGAAGGAGGGTTCGAGACCGGCTTGCTGTGGAAGTACGATCGGCCGACATTCCCAGACACTTATCCCTTGGCACTCCACAGACTACAATCGTTGGAGAAACGATTCAACAAAGATCCTGAGCTGCGGGAACGAGTGGTATCCCTAATACATGAGTATGAAAAGAAGGGGTATGCTCACAAAATTACCAAGGAAGAACTAGAGTCGACAGAATCCCATCGGGTGTGGTACTTACCCCTCGGAGTGGTACGCAATCCGAGAAAGCCGGAGAAGATTCGCTTAATTTGGGACGCTGCAGCACGAGTTCGTGGTATTTGCTTTAACGACATGCTGGTGAAAGAGCCAGACATGCTAACTTCGCTTTTCGACGTCTTGTTAAGGTTTAGGCAAAGGTCCATTGCCATATGTGGAGACATTCGGGAGATGTTCCACCAAGTTCGGATCATCCCTGGTGATAAACAATCCCAGAGGTTTCTTTTCCGCGAACATCAATCCGAACAGCCACGGATTTACGTCATGGATGTGGCTACTTTCGGTGCAAAGTGCTCCCCCTGTTCATCGCAAGCTGTGAAGAACAAGAATGCTGAAGAATTCGCAGTAGATTACCCCAAAGCAGCCGAGGCTATCATTAATGCTCACTACGTGGACGACTATCTTGATAGTGTAGATACTGTGGAAGAAGCCGTGCAACTGGTGACGGATGTGAAGCATGTCCATAAAAAAGGCGGCTTCGAGATCTGCAACTTTTCGTCCAACTCGGCAGAAGTGCTGCAGCAACTAGGAGAAACACGAAGTCTGGAAAAGAAGTCGTTGAGTCTGGATGTATCGGCATACGTGGAACGTGTGCTAGGCATGGTCTGGAAGCCGGCTCTAGACGTGTTCACTTTCGACACGACATTGAAGGACGACCTAGAGCAACTCTTGGAGCAAAATATAACGCCAACCAAGCGGCAGGTACTGCGATTGGTGATGTCACTGTTTGATCCATGCGGTTTTATCGCCCATTTCACCGTTCATGGTAAAATACTTATGCAGTATATCTGGAGAACATTCAACCTGCTAAAAGGACAGTTTTCTTCCCCTGGAAACCCGCATTTCGAACAACGTGCATATAGCAGTTATTACTGAAACCCACTTGAAACCTGGATCCAAACTCAAAAAAAGATCCTAACTTTTTTGTTTATCGTAATGATCGAATTGATGGGGCATGTGGGGGAGTTGCAATCATCATTCATAGGCAAGGGTGGAAATCTAGTGATCATGACAAAATAAATGATGCATCGCGGTTGTTCTTTATCGTGCGATCATAGCAACAACGATTAACCATTAGTCGTCAAGTCCAAACAACAAACTCCGCCCCGCGAAAAATGAATCGCTCGGCATGTGTGCTAACGATCAATTGTTCGCAAACCAAAGTCATAACTTTTGGGAGATTTTTACGTTTTTATTCCGCGATCTGCCTTGTGGTATGTCATTTAAGATTCGAATGTCAATCGGGTATGGTTTGAGTGAAAAATTATGCCGTGAACGCGTTCTGATTCATGTTAATCGCGACTTTTTACAACATCTGACAAACGGTTTGTCCCGCAACAAACAGTGCATCGGATGCTCCATTTATCCTTACTAAGCGCGCGTGATGAGCTGTTCAAATCATGCTTCTGCAAGAGCAACGGCCCTCTTAGACCATTTAAATACTATGTTGTTAGTCGCTAGAGGCGATTTTTTTTCCATCCTTGTTCATAGGCGTATAAAACATCAACTGTCTTCGTCATTTGATTCTAAACTTTTTGAAACTTTAGGTGTTTCAGCTGAAACACAGCTTGGTAAATACACTTTCATAGCTGCCTATTTGCGTTTTCAATGTTCTGGACATCAAGTTAATTTGCTCCAAACTGACTTGCGAAAATTGACTCGCAATAAGTCAAAATTTTTTGTCATTGGTGAATTTAATGCCAAACATCGGTCATGGAATAATTCTCAAAGTAATTCCAACGGCAGAATTTTATTTGATGAGTGCTCTTCAGGATATTTCTCAATTCAATACCCAGATAGCCCTACATGTTTTTCCTCTTCTAGAAAACCATCTACGATTGACTTGGTCTTAACCGACTCTAATCATCTTTGTAGCCAATTAGTTACTCATGCTGATTTTGATGCTAATCATGTCCCTGTTACATTTCAAATATCCCATGAAGCGATTCTCAATCCTATCAGCTCCACTTTCAAATATTTTCGAGCCGACTGGAATATATATGAAACAAATATTGACTCTAATCTTGATGTTAACATTTCTTTAGAAACTAAACTTGATATTGACAATGCTCTTGAAAAATTAACAAATGCCATTGTTGAAGCCAGGAGCATTGCAATTCCAAAATGTGAAGTAAAATTTGAATCCGTGATTATAGACGATGATCTTAAACTCTTAATCCGCCTTAAAAACGTGAGGAGAAAGCAATTTCAACGCACTCGCGATCCTGCTATGAAAATTATATGGCAGGATTTGCAGAATGAAATAAAGAAACGTTTTGCACAATTAAGAAACAAAAATTTTGAAAATAAGATTTCTGAATTGGACCCTGGCTTCAAGCTCTTTTGGAAATTATCTAAAATTTTGAAAATACCTCAGAAGCCAATACTGGCATTGAAAGAGGAAAACAAATTATTACTAACTAATTGCGAAAAAGCTTAAAAACTTGCTATGCAGTTTGAAAGCGCGCACAATTTTAATTTATGACTTACTAGTCCAATTGAAAATCAAGTTAATCAGGACATCGAAAATATTTTCAATCAAGAGAACGTTTTTTTTTCCTGGGAGACTGATTCGGAAAAAGTGAGAACTATTATTAAAAAATCAAAAATATGAAAGCTCCTGGAGATGATGGAATTTTCTACATCCTCATTCGGTGTAAAATAAACGTTTTTTTACTAATTTGGTTTCATTTCGCCAATAACTAGAAAACCGTAGGCTGTGAAATTTTGACATCTTCGAGAGAGCTGTTTATTTTATCAAAATAAACAACTTTGCGGAACATGACAAGTCTCTAGAACGTCATAGTAAAAACTAAAAGTGTGGCGCCATCTATGCGGACGATTTACGAACTACCCGTATACATATGTCATGGTACGATGGTACTCGTTGTTACAAAAAACTTTGCCGAAGACACCAAATGCCGGAGACGCTTGTTTCCGAGCCTGCGTGTCATCTGTAGTAGATTGCAAAAAAGTTTGAATATATTTTCTTCATACATGCATAAATGGAAGATTTCTCCTAATGCTTCTAAAACCCAACTAATAATATTCCCAAACTAGTGGTCCCGGCAAACTTCGTCTTGCCATCAAGTAGGCTGTTGAAAAACGCTATGAATCGTCCTATACAAACTGACAGTTCAGTGCACTCTCGTTTTTTCAACTTTCCCGGTGAATATCCCGGGATTTTTATACACACAAACACGTCGGAACCCTTGACGAACAAAACGGAGAAGGAATCATTCAAATCCGTTGACCCGTTTGTAAGTTATTTCGTGACATACAAACACCATTCCATTTTTATTTATATAGATAAACCAAAAGCTCTTTATTTGAAACCTTCAAGTAGACATGTTGTCACGATGAGAGGGGTTCCAATAAATTGATCAGATGATGTTAAGTATCTAGGGCTCATGCTAGATAAGAATTTAACTTTCAAAACCACATTGAGGGCATTTGAGCCAAATGTGATAAATATGTATAATGTCTCTATCCCCTTATTAATAGAAAATCAAAACTTTGTCTTAAGAACAAGCTTTTGATATTCAGGCCAGCCATATTGTATGCTGTACCAATATGGACTAGCTGTTGTAATACCAGGAAGAGAGCTCTGCAGAGAACTCAAAATAAAATTTTGAAAATGATTCTGAAGCTTCCATAGAATATCCAATGTTGAACATTGGAAATGTGAAATAAAATAATTAATAATTTCAGGCAAAAATCGTTACAATCTTCTATTGCCACGATTAATGCGTTATATATTTAGGTTAAGTTAGGTTAAGTAAATTGAAAGAGTGTTATTTTTTTTCCTCTTATAAGCAGGTGAAATCAACTCACCTGTAAAAAATCTGAACTGCAACGGCAAATGAAATGTAATATGTTGTTAACAAAATGTTAATAAAATCATAAATTTGTTTTACCAAATTAGGATGATAGTGTTGTTAAAAAAACGTGGTGTTTGGATGGGCATCTAATTCTTCCGAAAGAGGTGCATTTTGCGAAAGAGGACCACGTGATTATTGAGCTGTAATTGAATTCAGGTTGACTTCTGCGTCCATGAGTCCTCTGGTGGTGTAGGGGAAACGCGCCCTATCTAGTGAACAAGGAGTCGTGAGTTCGATTCTCACAGAGAAGACGTGAAACTTATTCGCAAATTTCACATAAAATTTGTTTATTCCACTTATTCCAGTTGTAAAGTATATGTAATGTTTAGTTTTCATAGTTGCTTGAAATAATTCAAAAAAGGGAATAAAAAAAACTTGTTACAAAAAAAATTGTTTCATTTCACCATGTATGTTTTGACCGAAATATATGGTTTTGAGCGCCAAAGTGATCCATAACCGTGCGTGATCCGTAACTGAGTGACCATGGTATTACCTGCATTTAATCTATCGCTGAGCAGTTTGAAAGAAAGAATTGTGCAAACATCCAAACTACGTGCAAGTTTCGGGTTAGATCTAATAGCGTGATGAAGTTGATGAGCAGAGTCTAGCCGGCTACCGTTTCAGATTTCAAACGGCGAAATGAGTGATGTTTTGACTGACTGACTGATGGTGTAGAAATCGTAAGTGATGCTCGTAACATCGCTACCAAGTTGGAAAGTGATGGGTTGGAAGCTTGCATGCTTGCAGCAGCAGCATCCAGCACGAATCGAAATGGGAGCAATTTGAAAACTGAAGACGGAGTAGCAATGTTTTGACATAACAGCACGAGTGAGAGTGTCTGCCAGAAAACCGATTCACTTCGGTGCATTTTGGAACATGGGAAAAATGGTGCACGTTTACAATGCGATAAGGAATGCTGGAAACTGATTGTGGAAATTTTTTGCAGAAATCGAGGCAGAATATATGCATGATTAGACTACTTTAATTATAATTAGTCCACTACATCTTTTTGGAGCTATTCTTAGAACTTGGTATAAATAAACTATATAGTTTTATTATTACTCTACTAGTATTGTACCTTATAATTCCGCCTTAATCGCTTATCTTTTTACAGATACGCGAATTTCTACTACCACTTGCAGTCTTCTTCAGTATCAGTTGCACGCATCCACTGTAGTCTTCAGTAGTAGGCGAAATACTCTTATCCGTCGAAAGATAATCTATTATTATATAATTAAAAGGTACAATACTTAAAATTATTGTTTTAAAGTTTCAATCAATTTTGATCGTTTTTGAATATATGATACAGAACTGTTTCAACCTCCTTATTTTTCAACTTCTGATTTCTAATGTTCATAGATTTGTTATCATCCCTACAATTTCTCACATCAATTGATTTGCTTCTGGGTGGACACGATTGCCACTACTTCACATTTCTCTTCCGTACACGTGGACAAGTAGGACCCCAAACGAGCATGATACTCTGTTATTATCCAAGCTACCATATTATGCAAAATCGACTGAACACTTGCCGAAACGCTCCCTTATTACAGACCGAATATCAGAAATGCAGTCAGCCATAAAAATATTTCAATCATCATTTTTTCTCGGATAAGAAATAAAAAATCTAATGTCCGTTGCGGTGGAGTGCTGCTTTCATCTCGAGCCATTACATGGCTCTTAAAACTCCCGGCTTATGGTACTTACTTGCATTTTTCTCTGCTTTCTTTCCGCCTATAGGGGGAGAAATTTTCCGCAATTCACTCTCGCGCCCACAGAAAGGTAATTGGGTGATTAAATTAAATCGCATTATTCAATTTAACGCATCATTCCCCGACGGTGCGTGGGACAATTTGTCGTTGGGCTTTCTAGCAGGGGGGAGTGGTTTCAGAGCCCTCAGTCAACATCATCAATGCCAGGCAACCGAAGAAAATTGCAGTCTGATTTCCGGTCGAGCAGATGTCACTTTCAGGTGAGTTGCACACTTCAAGCCCGGGCAATTGCCAGCTAGATGTTCAACAAAGGCCAAGTGGCGTAGTAACAAGCGTGCAACATCATAACAAATCTACTCCCATCGGTATCGGTATGCTTGATGCTGTATGCAGTTCCAGCTGCAGTGTTACGCGAATGGTATGCAAATGAAACGATTGTTTTACGTAGCTATAGTTGAGTCCCCGTGTGGATCGCTTTTACTCTCCGTTTCATGGTAGACTTACCCTTGCAGAGAGGGGTGACTTTTCTATGTATACTCAGTAAAAAGCGTTTTCAGAATTTTATCTGAATTTTAGAAAGCAGGTTATTTTGTTAATTTTAAATATAAATAACAAGAGTTTCATGCATAAAACTAAGACAACAGAAGATTCCAACAGTCCCAGATAACCGTAGCGGTAACCCACAGCTGTTCAGCAAGACCAAGCTGAGGATCGTGGGTTCGAATCCCACCGGTCTCTTCGTAAAGCAAATTTGGCAAAAAAGCAAAAAATGGCCAATCGACAAAGAAACCTCATTGGCAACAACTGTGGAAGTGCTCAAAATGACACTGAGAAGAGGAGTAGATTTTGTTCCATTTGGAGCGTAGAAGGTTACAACGATTTTTGACTAAAAGTTTTTTTTAATAATTTTATTCGACATGTGCCCAAAATGCGAGCCAGTACGCATGGGTTTTATAGCCACAGAATCGAGTCTGGGAGTTTTAGCTAAGAATACTGAGTAAGTGGGGAGTGAGTAACGCACTCGTTATAAAAAACGTCGTAGTAGTACCCGAGCTGAAGAAAATAACTACTGAATACCAAATTGAGGTATTCCATACCAGATAATTTCCAATACTTACAACCTGAATGAGGTATGAATGAGCCCTGCATAAGAGGTAAAATACCTCAAATAATACCTTCTGCATATTCTACAAATACCAAGCTGATAATTGGATCAGGTATTGTAATACCTAAATAATACTTGATGGATTTTCATATAAATGTGAAATTTTCCAATACTAGCTCAATACCTCCAGCAGTCCTCAATAGCTGTCGAATACCAAAATGAAGTATTTTTAATAGTTTTAAATATTTTATTCAAATACCATTATTTGGTATTATAATGAGGTATTGATAACTGAACAATACCTAATTGTGGTATGATACCAAAATATGGTATGCATAAGTTATTGGCGAGTTATTCTTTCCTCCTCGGGTACTCAGACAAGGTTCAGAAGAGTTTATCTCTACTACATGCCGTCTGACATAAGTCTTTCATTTTATAATCCTCCACATGTACGCTTCCCCAACGACAGTTCCTCTGTTGAATGTAATTTATCCATGGAAATTCTAATCAACTGTATTCTGTATCGATGTATTTTGTACAACAAAGTTACACAACGTCGATTCCACTAGCTTTGGTGTCTTCAAAATCTACCGCTTTCCGAAAACTTCAGGAACCTTGCACGGTTAATGTTACTGAGCTGGCAATAATCAACTTGGCTTTGGGGATGATCTCCACTGTGCCCACAGAAGGCCACTTTCCATAGGGAATGTAAGCTTCCTTGGCTCTGAATTCAATGTGAGATATACAAAAAAGTTTGGAATCTAGAATGACTCCGACATATCAGTCACATTAATCTCAATGCCAAAAACGTAAAGGTTGAATCCCAAAAGAACAATATATGTTTTATTCGGGTTAACCCAAAGGCCATATTGGCGACACCAATTCTCGACTAAATATATTTTTGACCTCTATATATTTTGGACTATCAGGGCCGTTTTCAAAAAAAAAAAAAAAATCTTCGTTTAAATCACGTAGAAATTTAAGCCGTCAGAAATTTTTCAAATGTAAACATTTTTAAATTATTTTTAAATTTCTGACCTAAAAAGCGGAAATTTTTCCCGTTTTGCATTGTTAATCAATTAATTAGTCTATGCAGGAGCATATAAGACCAACAGTTTCTTTGATTGAGTCTCCAGTCAAATGAAAATGCCGAGGGTCAAAAATATATACTTTAAGGGTCCAAAATTGTGCAAACAGTGCTTCATGATTGAACTACTTTCGTCGTATTTGGGCAATATATGACGGTGAGAGCATTTCAATTCCACTGAGGAAGCTCTCCTCTACATTTCGGCATGTTCATTGACTTGGTTGCGTGTGTAAATAATTATTTTGGTCAAAACCCCAAAATTACTTCCTTAGAGGGTTCAAAGTACGACCCTTACCCTACCTGAAGAGCTTTTTTCATCGGGTTCAGGGTGCTTATGCACATACCAACTATCAGAGCTAGATAATCGTCGGAAAATCCATTAGCTGCAAAGCCACTATTATGGAATTGCATCAATGGCGTATCTGTTACGATATTCCCTAAAAGTGGTGATAAGACTCCCCCTTTGGGGCATCCGCAAACACTCAATTTTCGAATCGCTACTTAACGCAATGTCGAGATGAGATGTCGGTTTTTAAGCGTTTGATGAATCCAATTGGTAATCATTGTAGGTAGCTCATTGTTCCGTACAGCTTCCAATATGGCATCGAAAGACACGTTATCAAAGCCACCCTCAATATCCAAGAAAACACCCAAGCAGGATTGCTTCTGAGCGAATGCTTTCTCGATATCGTATACAACTTTGTGTAAAAGAGTCACTGTGGACATTCCAGATTGATAAGAATGTGATGAACGATAATGTGTTCCAGACATTTCAGAAGAAAAAAAGTCAATCTGATTGGTAAACTTCACAGTCTGGATCCTGGAATATACCCGGGAGCAGAACAGGATAAATCCCATCTGCTTCTGGAGATTTGAATGGAGCAAAGCTATTGAGTGCCCATTAAATCGAATTTTGCAAGGATTTTGTTCAGCCGACTGACTTCACTCAAACTTGAAACATTTGGGCTGAGATTTTTCCAGTCGGATCGTTCAGCAGATCGAAGAGCCTTCTTGTAAGCCTTGAGAGCCGACTTAAACAACTTTGAGTCAAACGGCGTATGTTATAACTCTCCTTCTCCATTGTTTCCTGAGTCTAGACAGATCGGAATTCCGCCATGGGGTCCGTCTTGTAGTCTTCACAGACATCAGAGGACATGCTTCTTCAAGAGCTTCCATAATGTAGGATGTTGTAGAATCAACGACATCATCCAAATCATGGATGGAGAGTATCCATGAAATTTGGTAGCAACCAATGTAGAGTTCCCAATTTTTTCACCGGGGATTTCTCCAATACAAAATCTGCGCAGTAACATTTTAATGTTCAACGAAAATGTAGCGATGATCAGATAATGGTTCCTCATCTGATACATGCCGAGCCGATTTGCAACTCGTTTTTGATTCTATTCGAGCAGAGTGTTATGCCTAACACTTCTTCTCTAGTTGATACTTTGAAGGTTGGGTGATTGCCTACTTTAAGTAATCTGTACAACTTAAGTATTCCATCAAACTGGAGCCTTCAAATTGATATCTAAACTACATCAGTGATGTGATGTGATGTGATGAGCATTTGCATCACTGCTCAGAATCAGCGGAAGGCCATTGAGGATGATCATCTTGTGGTAAATATACCGAACAATAGACGTATTTCCTATTGAGGTCACCAACAGAAGTATCGATCGTGACTGTACATACATTTCTGGTAGTAAACTCAGAATGAGTGTAGCAACGATTGCGTTATAAACCATTTCATGTTTGCTGAAAGTAGCAAAAACTGGGTCCACAAGGTTACATAAATAAAAGTTCTTCTATGCTGAAAATTAATCTGAGCTATCCTAGCCGTAGCCACTACCCGAACTAACAGGATTAAGCTTTTTGCAATCTTAGCACGGAAAAGACTAGCAGCCAAAAACCCAGATCGGTATCTATTGAAAGTCGCCAAAGGCTAAAAGCACAGAATACTCAGTGTAAAACGCATGTAATGCATGCGGAACCATATAAGTTTTGTTTTTAATTATGAATCGTGGTTTACGGCCAACCAGCCGAGTGGAAGTTTAACAACTACCGAAAAGCTAAACATTACATATAATTTAAATTATATGTAATGTTTAGCTTTTCGGTAGTTGTTAAACCATATAAGTGATAATTTTAATGAAGCACCTCCTGACGACTTATAAGACTTAAATTCAACAAAACCAAACACAAAGCATACTCAAGTATAGTCAAAAATATACTCAACATCGTTACTAAAGGATGAATGTGCTGGAATGTCTCTTAAATGTGACAATCACTTCAAAAGATAGTGAGTAAATATTGTTTTTCATACAAGATACCCATGGAGGGCGATCTACAAATATTCTTAAATTTTGTATGCAGTGAGTTCTTAACGTTGCAGTCGTTTTCAAATGTTTCATACAGTTTACAATTCATAGAATTTTAGGTGAAGGTGCGCATTGGCATACGTAAATCTGCAAATATATTTATTTCATAATAAGAAAACCATCAGGCGACTTAAAGACATATATAAGACAAATCAAATCAATTTTCTACTCTGCTCCCAGTATAGTTTTGTTCGAATATTTTGTTCATATAGATTTCTTTGACATTATTAGGAAGAGAATCCCAACATTTTCCATAGTAACTTCTTTGAAAGCATAAAAAATATCTTATGTGTTCTAACCCTAAATTATTCAATTTAAATAATTTATTATGTTAGTGATGTTTTGAATAATTCTGCCTTAAAAAACAAAAAAGAATTCATTGTTTCCAAAACCCTCTGCGAATATGTTTCCATTTTTTTGCATGCAATAACACATCCTTCAGTAAATGCTGTTATTTCTTTGACTATTTGAATAGTGTTTTGGCACGAACTAAAAAAAACTTCCAAATAAATATACGCTAAGACGTAAGATCTCAAATATGTCTACTAACAAAATCTTAAACATTCTCAAATTTTAATAGAATTATAACGAAATTTTTTTATAGAAATCCGCAACATATGTGTGCTTACTTTTCGGTCCATCCTTCTTGAAGGTAAAACATTTAGAAATTAGTAGATAAAAACCGGATTTAGTACTACAGTTAACTCTCCCTTACTCGATATTCTTTATCTCGATATCGAGTTAGAGAATTATAGTAAAAGTTTATTTTCATGGCTAACTCGATGGTCCCTTGGATAGCAGTTGTACTGGTTTTGTGTTCTGAAACTCGATACCTCCCTAACTCGATGGTCCCTTCAATATCGAGTTAGGGAGAGTTGACTGTATACCATTTAATTCCACTAGAGTTTGCATCTTTTGACAGATACGCGTATTTCGACCTCCACTGTTACTGACCGTCTTCAGTGTCGTGTACTAGACTCGACTTGATGAAAACAATTGTAAGCACACATATAAATTTAAACTGGGTATAGACATAATTCCCTAATTTTTCTGGAAGAATCCTAAAATTTAAAAGCTATTAGGTACATACTTACTTTACTTTTACTGGCTCTACGTCCTTCAAGACATGACCTGCGCCACAATGTTACGCCAACTAACTCGGTCCATGGCTGCTAACCTCCAATTTCTCGATCGCCTCACACTTCCAAGATCCTGCTCCAATTGATCAAACCACCTAGCTCGTTACAGTCCCCTTCGTCTTGTACCGGCCGGGTTTGAGGTGAACACCATATTTGCGGGATTGTTGTCCGGCATTCTCATAACGTGTCCCGCCCATCGTATCCTTCCAGCTTTGGCGACTTTCTGGATACTGGGTTCACCGTAGAGTTGCGCAAGCTCGTGGTTAATTCTTCTCCTCCATACGCCGTTCTCACATACTCCGCCGAAGATCTTCCTAAGCACACATCGTTCAAAAACTCCTAGCGCTTGTAGGTCCTCTTCGAGCATTGTCCACGCCTCATGCCCGCAGAGGGCTATCGGTCTCATCAGCGTCTTGTACACTTAGTACGGAAGTGAATTTTACCAGACCGCAAGGTCTTGTGGAGTCCGTAGTAAACACGACTTCCGGCAATGATACGTTTTCAAATTTCTCTGCTGCAGTTGTAATCCGACGTTATCAATGATCCGAGGTAGACAAATTCGTCCACCACCTCGAACTCATCCCCGTCGATCATCACGCGTTTGCCAATGCGAGCTCTATCGCACTTGGTTCCTCCAGCCAGCAGATATTTCGTCTTCGATGTATTTACCTTCAATCCAACCCGGTCTACTTCACGTTTCAGCTTGTTATACTGTTCAGAAACCACCTAGAACGTTCTTCCGACAATGTCCACGTCGTCAGCAAAACAGAACTGGCTGGATTTATTGAAGATCTTTTTCCGCATGTTGAAGCCCGCCCGTTTCATAACATCTTCTAGCGCAATATTGAACAGGAGGCAGGAAAGACCATCGCCTTATCGAAGTCCTTTGCGTGTTTCAAACGGGTCCGATAATGCACACCCGATATCTTCACACAGCACTGTACACTATCCATCGTTGCTTTGATCAGTCTAGTCAGTTTCCCGGGAAAACCATTCTCGTCCATAATCTTCTATAGCTCTTCGCGATCGATGGTATCATAGGCCGCTTTGAAATCGATGAATAGGTGGTGCGTAGGGACTTGATATTCGCGACACTTTTGGAGGATCTGCCGCAACATAAAGATTTGGTTTGTCGTCGATCACCCGTCCACAAAACCAGCTTTATAACTTCCTACAAATCTGCTTGCCAGTGGCGATAGACGCCGGAAGATGATCTGGGAAAGCACTTTATAGGCTGCGTTAAGAATGGTTATCGCTCGATATTTCTCATATTCTAACTTGTCACCCTTTTTGTATATTGGGTATATTATTCCCTCCTTTCACTCCTCCGGTAGCTGTTCTGTATCCCAGATTAAGGCTATCAATCGGTGCAGACAAGTGGCTAACCTGTACGGGCTCATTTTTAATAAGTTCCGCTCCAATACCATCCTTTCCAGCAGCTTTGTTGTTCTTGAGCTGTTTGATAGCATCCTCAACTTCACCTATTGTGGGAGTTAGCACGCCTCCCTTATCCGCCGTACTGATGAAGCCATTCCTCCTGCTGTCTTAATCTTCCTCCTCTGCGCCATTTAGGTGTGCATCGTAGTACTGCTTCCACCTTTCAATCACTTCACTTTCGTCCGTCAAGTTACCTCCATCCTTATCCCGGCATATTTCGGCTCGCGGCACAAAGCCTTTGCGGGATGCATTGAGTTTCTTGTAGAACTTACGTGTTTCTTGAGAACGATACAGCTGCTCCATCTTTTCGCACTCCAACTCTTCCAGGCAGCGCTTTTTATCCCGAAATAGATGGGTTCGCTGTCTTCGCTTCTGTTTGTAGCGTTCCACGTTTTTATGGGTGCCTTGCTGCAGCATTATCGCCCGCACTGCATTCTTCTCGTCCAAAACTCCAGCAGTCCTCAAGAGGGGCTTCGGTGAGCTCTCCTTCTTCCGGCAACGCTGCTTCAAGGCTTTGCGCTTAATCGGTTGCGACATCGGGTAGCTTGAGTCGTTCCAGATTGTACCGTGGCGGGCGTCGGTACCGAATGTTGTTCACAACGGCGAGTCGTTGGCGTACTTTAACCGTCACTAGGTAGTGGTCCGAATGGATGTTTGCAGGTTCTGACGTCGATAATGTCCGAGAAGTGTCTTCCATCAATCAAAACGTGGTCGATTTGCGATTCAGTCTGTTGGGGTGATCTCCAGGTGTACCGATACGGGAGGCTGTGCTTGAAGTAGGTACTACGTATGGCCATGTTTTTGGAGGTGGCGAAATTAATCAGTCTATGGCCGTTATCGTTCGTAAGCTGGTGAGCGCTGAACTTCCCTATAATCGGTCTAAATTCCTCCTCCTGGCCAACCTGAGATTTCCGATAACGATTTTGACATCATGGATTGGGCAGCCGTCGTATTCATGTTCCAGCTGCGCGTAGAAAGCGTCCTTATCGTCATCGTCACTTGCTAGGTGAGGGCTGTGCACGTTGATTATGCTGATATTGAAGAAGCCTTTGATCCTCAACTTGCACATTCTGTTGTCGATTGGCCACTACCCAATCACGCGCCTCTGCATTTCGCCCATCACGATAAAAGCTGTGCCCAGCTCATGTCTGTTGCCGCAGCTCTGGTAGATGGTATAACCATTAGTGTGGGACAAAATTTAGATTCTCGCTCCAGTCCACTTTTTGGATTGCATTTAGGTCCCATAACAACTGTGCAAAATTTCAGCTCGATCTGAGAAACTATATTTTAGCGCTAGTTGCAGGCATGCATTTCAAACTGAACGCGAGCCAAAAGTGAACTGAACGCGTTCTAATTTTGAACGAGAACGCAGCAAACAGTGAACTTGCGTGCAAGATTCGGACGCTGCTCACGGCCCGTTCACTTCAAAATGCACAGCGAAGCACGAAACCTTAAAACACTACTTTAAACAACATTGAATTCATATCACGCACAATGTATGAAACCTTAAGTGTTCCTAGACACCTTTTACAAGTCTTTCTGCTTCTGAACATGTTTTAAATCTGCCATTGAAAGAATTTTCTTTTTGCGTTCATTTTTCGGCTCCCTTGGGTTCAACATTTTGAACTGATCCATGTTCAAGCCTACTTGATCCCTCGTTCAAAAATTTGAACTGGAACGCAAACTGAACGCGTTCAAATGCAACACTGGCTAGTTGAACGGTTGTATGGGATTTACTATGGGAAAACTTACTTTTGTAAAGAAAAATCGCCAGAGGTCACCCATTGACTTCTATAAAAATTCTGAACACATACCTCGATGGGTATTTTTACGATGAAGAATGTTGCCGAAGACCGCGAAACAATCCGACACTTGTGAAAAAAGTGGATTGGATGGATTGCTTAAATTCGGCCTAAATAACTTCGACTGGGGGAGTTAAAAAACCACTGAAAACCTCTATGCTACAATGAATCACGCAAGTGCCCTTTACCTAATTATAATGTAAAAATATAATTCATTTTTTGCAATTTCTCATCGTAATAGGCTGTTTTTCATCACGCCAATCTGTCATGAAACGGCCTACTTTCCTGCATTGAAGTATGCAGTGCGGGAATAGTCATTACGCAACTGAAATCAATGCTGTAATGATTCGTTACGCAACGCTTTCTCATTACGCAACTGTTTTGAGTTGCGTAATGAATCATTACGTAACATATTTTTCAGAAATTGTAAAATAATGGTGAATGCATTCCGATATAATTTCTGATACCCTCAAGTGGTCTTCAACGAAATTGCGAAAAATATTGTACGTAACTCGTTGCAGAGCTCGATTTTTACAGAACTCGTCGTAATTATCCTACTCGGCAAGCCTTGTAGGATCAATTTACAACTCGTGCTGTAGAAATTATCATTCTGAAACTTGTTCCGTAAACTACTATTATAGCATTCCAAGAATAATAATGCTTACTTCCTTCTCCTTAACTGTATTTGACAATATTTTTCAATAAGATCAACGCCAGGATCGAAAGGGTTAATTCCATTCATCCACCTAGCGACCACCAGCCACTACCAGTCTCCTCGCACCATCATTTCCAATGAATAGCTACTTACGAGCGCGTAATTCGAACAATCAAAACACACTTCGCCTCCACTGCTGACTGCAGTCGGTGCAATACCGCCCACCTCCCGTGCCCCATCATAAAACCACCCACTTTTTCACAGTTAACGTAGTAGGTAGTAGTACCTGGCCAAGTAATAAGAGGTAATGAAACAAAGCACTGATCGCTGTTTTTCCTTCTTTCCATTCGTATTTTTTATGTTTCGCATGGTTTCCGATTTGTGCGCGCAAAGAGGTTATGTTTATTTCGGGTTTCTCGAGCTGCCGTTTTTGTTTTTGCATATTGGCGGCAGCCGTATTTTCAAATGCGCGCCGAGCATCATTTCGTTTCGCTATTGGAATTGCATTTTTATGACCGCCGCAACGTTTAACACCTCCCACCGAAACTGGCAAATGATACGGCGTTTGGAACAGTAGTGTGGAAATCACTTTCACTGCCAGCAATGACAGCTTTTGATTTCGGACGATCGTGCGGGCGGTCTGTGACGATGATAGGTATACTTATCGGTGGTTAGCGTTTTTCGGTCGAGGTTTTGCTTTGCATGCCAAACGGTGGGTACCTAAGTGTTGTTGCACTTCTGTATCGAGGTTTTAGTTTCCGTCGTGATTACGTTTTGGTTTGCAATTTGTTCCTGGGATGTTTTGTGCACTCTTCTTCTTTCTGGCAGTATGTCCCAACTGGGACTGGAGCCTGCTTCGCAGCATAGTGTTGTTGTGAGCACTTCTTCACAATTATTAACTGAGAGCTTTCTTTGCCAGTTGGCCATTTTTGCATGTGTATATCGTGAGGCAGGTACTACGATACTTTATGCTCCGGGAAGTCGACAAAATTTCCAACCCGAAAAGATCCTCTACCGGAAGGATTTGAATCTACCATCCTCAGCTTGGTCTTGCTGAATAGCTGGGCTTTTACTACTACGGCTAATAGGGCATTAAATTAGGCCTATAAGTTTATCTTTTAACCGTGCAACATACTTCATTTATTGTTGAATTAATATTTAACAATCAGTAAAAATATCTTTCATTAAAACTTCTCTATAGCACACAAGATCTACAGGTTGATATTTACCTAAATAACACGAATGCTTCCTCTACAATTTCGACAGCACATGGTAACCGTTACCTGTGTGTAGCGACGTGCATCGAAAGATTTGGGGGGAAAGATGGCTGCATCACACGTCTCGTTTCTTTTTCGAGTATATTTTCATGACACTGCCCAGAAAAACAATAACAACCATAGTTGGGTGGCATTCGGTGGAAAGGCGCTCAGGTTCAATAGTTTTACCTTCCCCACCCGGGCGTGGTTGAAGTCCACCGTTGGACGGCAAATGGGCCCTAAGACCAGGTGAAAGACGTTGCCATAAATAATGCATGTGTGGAAAATGGGCGAGTTATGAAATCAAGTCTACTCGCGGTGCATGACGAGACATCTGGGGGCTCACCATTAGGGTGGTTCAAAATTTAAAAATGTTTGGAAATTTAATCACTCATATCTTCCTTACCATCGTTACCATAAAAATAGTTTTCTGTGAAATTTGCATCTCTTTTGGTGGAGATTTTGAGCCACCATAAACAAAAAAAGTTTAAGAAGAAATAAATCCCTTTTGAGATACAGTCAACTCTCCCTAACTCGATATTGAAGGGACTATCGAGTTAGGGAGGTATCGAGTTACAGAACACAAAACCAGTGCAACTGCGATTCAAGGGACCATCGAGGTAGCCATGAAAACCAACTTTTACTATGGTTCTCTAACTCGATATCGAGATATGGAATATCGAGTAAGGGAGAGATGACTGTAGTTTTGTTTGTGATTTGTGTAGATGTTTGCAGGGGTATCATCTCATATGGAGCAAAACAATAGCAAACAAACTCAAATGAATATATCTTCTCCTATCCGTCGGATTGAATTGCTCTCACCAGCAGATTTTTTAATTATGGTTTGTAGAATGTTTTTTTTTTTACTACGGGATGATACATTTTTCAAAACTTCTCCATAGTAATTTCCATATATATATCTGGGCCACCTTTAAATCACCACCTAGCAAGCTGAAAATTTCACAGAACACTATTTAAATGATAAGGATGGTACAAAAGATTTGTGAGATTGGATTTTCAAACTTTTTTAAATTCTGAACCACCCTACTCACCACACAATCGAACGAACGAAACAACAATGACTCGCAATGGAAGGGCTTTCAAGTTATGAAATTGTTGCTACTGGATGAGTGTACCCTAGGAATGGGTACATTTATTTATGCTAAGTTATGACAGAAGCCCGGTGCTTAGATTTTGAATGGATAGAGGCTGCGGAATCTAATCAGTGGAGTGTGACAGCATTCTCCTCCGATTGTGCTTTTGATTTGTAATGATGGAAGATAGAATTAGCTCAAAGCCATTGCGAGGGCAATGAATCGAGATTTATTGCAACCTTTGTCCATAAATCACAGAATGGAATGACTGGGCCGTTTCAAATTGTGATCTAATAAGTGCATAAAACTTCATGAATGTGATTAATCTTACATTGACCTAAACACACAAACCACTCATCTACCATTTGTGCACTCACTCCTCACACAATGTTTCGTTTTTCTCTCCTCCCATTTCATGTTCCCCTCAAATCATCCAGGTGATATCACGCTCGGAATCGATGCTGAACCTGCTGCCACTCAGCGTATCGACAAAGGTAAGTCCAAATCCATTCATCCAAAACGCTTGGTAATTGTTTCGTTCCTTGTTATACCGCGGAAATTCAACTAATATCAGCTTCTCGCAAACTAAGCGGATCAACCCATCCTAATTCGAAACCGAATAACTGAATAATTTCAACGTTGTTAACACAAACTGCTGAAATGTGCCACGTTCGGCTTGTTAGAAGTTTTAATTAATCTAGCTCTCGGTTTAGTCGGCTTGTGCTGTTGTAGGTGTTGCGTAAGAGCGCTTTCTAACTGTTCCTCCAATAACGCTTGTTTACTACGGTGATGCTTTGTTCCGTGTTTTGAGCTGTTTTTTTATTGTTCTCAGCGTCGTCGCTGTTGACGGCTTTGGTGTGGTTGAAACAGTTTTTATGTTTGCCCTAGTCAAGTAAATCGTCATAATAAAGCTGCCAAGCTAGGGGAAAGTGTGCGTAGCGGGGAAATGTGTGGAATTTGTTTTTCATTTATTACTCTATCAGTTTAATATCAGCATATTTTTGTAAAATTCTAAATTTGTTTTAAAGCTATAGTTGAAATATTCATCGCAATTTTCAAAAACTGTAGAATAATATAAAATTTGTGTCCAGTGGGGTAGTTTAAACTGCAAAAAAAAAAATCCCACTGAAATATCTTCTTTATAATTCTCATTATGAGATTAGAGTTCCATATAAGTTTCAGAAATTTTGGTGATGACTAAAAGCTGGTTAAATCCTGATAAACGTTTTCAGGGAAATGTCTGTGACGAAACTAAAATTAAACTGCTAACTCTGAGATATCGATCATAATAATGATGATGCTAGTATGAATTAGCTCTATTCAACAACTTCCTTTATTGTTGTTAGAATAATATATACAGAGAGAAGTTTCTTCAAAAAGCATGAAGATGTATTTGTGAAATATTTGGAGTTTGCAAGGAAAAATAGTGATGGAAAGGTCCCGCCATTTATCCCCTTTATAGAGACTTACATCTCCGCGAAGGAGCGCCCCTTAACAAACATAGTCTATTTGCTTTCTGAGGAATCAAATCGGTACTACTGATATTTGACCATGCAACGGAACTCTAGTCCCATCCTTGTTTCGCTTTTAGTTTAGTCTCAGAAAAATACTAGAAAAAAGGGGCTTTGTACTAGCAGCAAAACCGTATCAAGCTAGAAAATTACCAGTACTTAACAGTCCTTGTTGAGTTAAGGTGAAGTAGGCCGTCGTTGAAATTTGTAAACGTCGTTGATGATTGTTGCTAATTCATCTCATGATTTCGAATCAAAGACAATCAGTTGGTTTTGCACTGACACAGCTGAAAAAGTATCAGCATACTTTATGCATTTAAGCGCGTACAGTGATACTTTTTCAAGTCAATGTAATAGTTTTATCGCTTTGAAATGCAAGCTGAAAAGTCATCATTGTTGCCAAAACGAATGATGGGCTACTTAGCCTTAATACTCATGATCAGGCATTGCAGAATTCGCTCTCATTTGAGTATGGAGCACGATCAAAGCAAGCAAACAAAAACATCCCATCTGTTGCGGTCCACGATCGTCTTTGTATCGCAAGGTGTAACAAGTCTGATAAATGGAAGCAGCGAGTGAGAGCCCCAAAGAGAGAGAGCGATGATAAAATCCATTTTTCTCGCTTGTTTACCGTTGGGGATAGGTGTTTTTCTTTACTAGCACGATAACAATCCACGAACTTCCAATAGCAATAGTGTCCCCAGTCTTGGAGCATGTTTAGAGGGGTTTTGTCATGCACTACTATCCCTCCAATCTGATCAAAGTTGTAGCAGTATACGATAAAGGGTTCATTCAAATATTACGTAACGCAAAATTTGCCGATTTTAGACCCCCTCCCTACCCCACGTAACAGCTTTTGTATGGAGAATTTCAAATTTTTGTATGAACCGTAACACTATGTAAGACCCCCTCCCTCTCCCTGCTGCGTTACGTAATATTTGAACGATTCCAAACAGTTTTTCATAATGTGCAGCATGTTATGATAGTTATAGAGAGTGATACGTGAGAGATTCTCTCAATTTTCTCAGGATTCAATCCCTGCTCATGATTGTTATCCTGGTTTACAGTGTAGTCTCGGGACTGATGAACCAGAGTTGCTTAATATCAATCATATCAGCTGATGGCTGATGGTCTAAAACTATCACTATCACTTGCGAGCTATCAATATCACTTTGACAACCAACAGCAGTGATGCGACATCGCACTCTAGATCATAATCACTGCGGAATGAGTGACCACGTGGTAATTATCCATGCTATTACTGTTTTTTCAGTGACCAACAAATAATTCCATTCTATCTGTAACACTGTCAAAAATATCATACTGATAACTTGCCATTTTAACTGCTTAATTTAAGACTGAACTTAACCCATCAGTGATATCCATAGTCTATCGCCATCAATGCACTTGTGATGGAGTAGACAGCATGATGTTGATGTGATATAGATTGATCCGAATTGTATCGCAGTCGGCCTGTACAAATCAGCAAATTTGAAGCGTTGATAGTGACAACGAGCAACTCTGTGATGAACTCCGAGGCTTTAACCATCTGCAAGGTAAAATAGATTCGATTTCAGAAACTGTTGCCAGTAACAAGGACTTTGTACCGCGAATCTTTGAATTACCAGAACATATTACCCTAGCCCGACAAACAAGACTAGGGTTCAAATTGGAAGGTCTTACCCCGTAACGCACCACGGATAGGTGATCTACCCGCGTAGTGGGTGCTCCTACCCTTAGGTCAACTGCTAATATTTATGGTTTCGAAGGGGGTTTGCTTAGAGAATTTGAGGGCTTGTAGTAGAACATTCAGGAAAATCAAATTTAGGAGCATAATTCGAGTGAGTTAAATATTTCAAATGGAATCACCACTGTCTAACACTTCTAGAAGAAGTTTTCTTACGTTACATTAATTTAAATATAGAAATAAATAAATAAAATAAATATTATATACTTTTATTTGCAATGGGTTAAACGTGGGTTGTATGAAGATCTCTAGATGTACAAAGTTTTGTAATAGCTTTAAAGAGTTGTATGGAATTTTAATGGTATCCAATAGAAACTACATCGAGAACATTACTCAAAAACTTCACATTTTAGCAAACTCAATTACAAAAATTGCAGACACATGCAAAACTTCAATTCATATCTGAGGCGAAAAAAGTGGCACACAAAAACGAGACCTAAAACGGCGAATTTCAATGCTATTAATTTTTAGTTGTCATTTGGCAAGTTGTTTTGCCGGGGCAAGTTGAAAGTTGAAGGTGAAATGCAATGGTTTAAAAGTAATAGTGATACATTTCGGCAAACTTTCTGCGCTCGGAGTTTGGTTTGCCTATAACGTAGATTCTCCAGTTGCACATTTGTCCATCGTAGTTAGAAAACACCATGAAAATTTGCAAATTTGCTGATTCACCTGCCCGCGGTGTGTTTCGTTAATCTTTCAAATCGAGTTTTAATTTTTTTTTTGACAAATAAAATACTATTAATCACTATTACTATTACTATTTCAAAAGATTTACTTTGCATTTACAGCACACCATGTCTAAACTTCGTCAAAAATCTTATAACTTCCCACCCGAACAAAATATTCACGGAATTCCAAGCTCCATACAGAGCTTTGCAGTAATCTTCTGATACATGAATTTACAAATTAATGTATATTAGAGTAACGAACTCATTGCATGCAACTTCCCGTAGAATTTTCGTCAGAAATTTGTACGTAAAATTCCCTGGAGTTAAAGGAGCACTGCAAGACATAATTCAAAAAAATATGTCGATAAAAAGTTGACCAAAACTCCTGCATCACAGTTGTTTTTTAGTTCCACAAAAAGTTAAGGATGAAATGTATGCAAGTCGTCCTGGTGCAAGTTATATAGATGTCCAAGATCACATCAGGACTCCTTGGAGTGAAGGCCCTCAGATCTATAATCGTAACTGGTATTACCACCCTTATGCACCATAGATTATGCAATCATAGAAAGTAAACAGATCATATGATAAATAAACGAAAACTGAATTTAGTACTGTACCATTTAATTCCACTGGAGTTTGTATACTTCGACAGATACGCGTTTTTCGACCTCAATTGTAAGGCGGTCTTGAGTATTGTGAACAAGTCGAGTCTAGTGTCATGTCACTGAAGACGGCCTTACAATTGATGTACGCTTATTTGTTATAGGATATAAATTCCAGTGGAATAAAATGGTGTAGTACTGAATTTATTCATAGGTATTTCAATAAACAACTCGAAGATTTATTATGATACTTTCCAGACCTTTCGGACCTTATTCATATTAATATCTATGAACTAGCTCCGGAAGCACGTGGAGTTCTGGAGAGGCTCCAAATCATCTATGTATTCTTCGAAGTCAATGCCTTTTAGATCTAAATCTTCTTTTCTTCTTCGTTCTGGCGTTACTTCCCACCAGAGACAATGCCTGTTTCTCAGTTTTGTGTTATTATGTGCACTTCCTCAGTTATTAATTGAGACATTTTTTTTTCAACATCAGATCTACATGAGTAACTCGAAAGATTTTTTAAGACAGTATGCACCCAAGAAGTTTCATAGAACAATGATTGACCAAGCATAGCGATGGCCAACTCTAATCCAAGTTAATTCTATGATAAGGGTTTGTTCATAAATTTCATAACGCTGAATGGTGATTTTTGACCCCCACCCACCCCCTCATAACGCTCTTTGTATGAATATTCTACAAATTTTATATGAGGATACCCACCCACCCCCTTCAGCGTTATGATATATGTGAATGGGCCCTAAGGTCTTTGTACCTGAAAGCGCAACAGTGTATTTTGATACAAGTAATAGAATATAAATTGATCAATCATTCAGTTATTTTTATGGTAAAGGTTTTGAGAGTGATGTTAACTCAGTTCCAAAAGTTTTCCGAAAGCTCTAAATTGATTAGAACTCAATGACTTTATATCTTAATACGTAACGGTTTTTGAAACCAATTTATCAATATAACATGCCCAATGGTCACTTCTGCATAATAGAGGCTTTCTTCGGTAAGGTTTTGTATGTTAATACACAGTTCGATCGAAACATGTAAATTTCTGAGACATCTTCTTCTTCTTCTTCTTCTACTTCTTCTTGGCATTGACGTCCTCACTGGGACAGAGCCTGCTTCTCAGCTTTGTGTTCTTCCACTGTTATTGAATCAATGTTGGCTGAGCAGTCTTCAGGGAATAAAAAACGCTATTTTTTTTATTTTTCCCGACGTTTCGGTCCGTTTGGGACCTTTTTCAAGGGTTCAATCACTAGAAAACCGTAGTAATTGAACCCTTGAAAAACGTCCCAAACGGACCGAAACGTCGGGAAAAATAAAAAAATAGTGTTTTTAATTCCCTGAAGACTGCTCAGCCCACATTGGTTCAATAACATAACCTCAGTCGAAGCTCTTCCAAAAATCTTCCACTGTTATTAACTGAGAGCTTTCTTTACCAAAGTTGCCATTGCTATGTCATGTAATCCAGCTGGAGCCTGTGTGGTTACGTGACATTTAACACATACTTACATTATTTTAGACTTAAATTTACATGACATGTTTACATCGCATATATGAAGTTTACACATGTTTACTGATATATCCTATGGTAGAATGTCCCAGCTGAGTATGGGAGAAAAATTACGTTGTATAATTCCACGATTCACTCCCCCCAGAATTATTCCTTAGGGTTAGAGGAAGCTGGCGAAGTTAACCCCTCTACCAGCAGCATTTTCTCACCACAAAAAAAAATTCAATCAGTGATAACTTTTTTGTTTTTCGATATTTTTGCACCATTTTTTCACAAGCGCTCAAAAAACTCTTCTATTTTAAGAGTCTTTGTCAATATTGATTGTTGGTCATATGGTTTTGAAGATATTCAGATGTTCCTTGGCGGACCCACAGTCCCCATACAAAAATTCTTTGGGTACCATTTTGTTTCTGGTCAGAAAAACTAAATTGTGGGCTATACAATGTCAGGTTATAAGGAGCTTCTCTGAAAAAAATCATACAAATCGGTTGAGTAGGCTTCAAGAAATCTGAAAATTACAAAAAGACATTTTTTGAAGTTTTTAAAATCTTCATACGGCCAGATTGGTACCGGACACATAAAAGTTCGTTACTCCGAAACAGTTGCACCAATTTGTTTCATTTTTTTTACAACAAACTCTTATTAAAATATTGTTACGAACAGCGAATGACCGAACAAGAGAAAAAATCTAGCCTAGATTATAGAAAAAAGTCGGTCCCCCAGGAAATTTCCGAATATCTCCGGATCTAGAAGATTTATGATCATTGACACAGATTCTCAAAATAGAAGAGTTTTTTAAGGGCTTGTGAAAAAATGGTGCAAAAACATCGAAAAACGAAAAAGTTATCGCTGTTTGAATATTTTTTGTTGTAAAAACATGGAGCTGTCGGTAGAGGGGTTTATAAGGGTTTTCCAGCTCAAACACATGGAAAACAGTACATCAACTACTGTTTGGTTCAGGAAAATAGTTGACCACGTTCAACTGAACCCAGAATGTGCAAACCACTATTTGATACCATAGCGAACAATATTTTATCATGATTAAAATTGATTAAGTTGTTGTTCTATCTATCTGAAGTACATCTGCAGTACTGCTCTGTATTTCATGTATATCATGTATATCATGATGGATACTACTAGGCGCATCATAGCCACCTATGACGCTGGGCAAGGCGCATGCATATACGTGATTATATGTGAGTTCTGATCTAAGACTAACTTTCAACAACTGAAATGTTAATGAAATTTACCTTAAATCCAGAGATAACTTTCTGCAATTATGGTCATTAGGGTATCAATCAGTGTTATTCACACAACAAAACAGTGACAAAGGGTCAATTTGCAATATATTTGAAACGAATATCCCATACAAACTTCGAATTGAATGCGCCAGCTGGTGGCGCAACCAATTGAGCAGAAATTTTGAGAGACCTTTATTCTTACCCTATGGCCCGTTGAGTTTCACAACTTTTATGTTTAAGGGCACTTAATACTAGAGATGGGCAAAAAGAATCGGAGCCGTTAAAAAGATCGAGTGATCCGTGGCTCTTTTTTGGCGAGCGTCGGTTCATTTGATCAGCACGGATCAGACGAAAAATGACCCGGAAAAAGAACGAATCGATTCTTCCCCTATTCTGCTTCGTTCGTTTCTCGGCTTTACAATAACGCTTGACACGTGCCTTGCTTTGCGCGTCACGGCACACATGCAAACACAGTTTGCTGCAGCTCCTCACTCTCAGCATACACAGCCAAACAACTAATGAGCCCCGCCTACTTGCATACAGTTAGATGAAAGATCGAGAGAAAAAGTGTTCACTTGAATTGCAAAGCACATTTTGCTTTTACCTTTTGGTTCCGGTAGGGGAATCGGACGAGTGTATCGTGAGATATTGGGGAAGAATAAGAGAGCGAAAAATACGAAAGGTATGTCGCACAACAGGGAGAAACCGCTCTTTTTTTCTGTTTGCTAGGTTCAATTTGTTCTTCTTTGTAAGCTACTTAACTGTTCAAAAGATCCAGTTCACTAAAATGAGTGATTCGGATCGGATCCGTTCACTAAAATGAGCCGTTCTGCTTAATACTATGATAATAAGAGCTTTTTTTTTTAAGATTTATCCCACTTTTTCAGCAAAGCTAGAAACCTTCACCCATCCCGCTATCGGAGAAGATTGGTTCTCATTTAATGGTCATGAAAGCATTTAAAGCATTTTATAATCATCTTTAATACATATTCTATTTGAATGATACACTCAATAAAATAAGTCAATCCATATTCAAGACACATTCCAAAAATGTTTGTTTTCCCTTTTCAACGACTCTATCATAACCCACTTCACATCTTCAAATCTTCCCGGGCACGCAAGTCAAACCCTCTAAACACACCTACCGAAACCCATCTCTCAGCGAAAGCCTCTTCACTTCGACCCAATTATTGCAAGTGGAGAGTAAATTAACCCCGAAAAAACAAAACCTACTGGCTCAAGTGCACCTTTAGGCAATGATGCCCGGGGAACTCCGACAGACACTGAAAGACGCGATCAGGGCAATGGGAAGGAACACCAACCAACTTGTTGCTTGGTAGCTCATTTTGGCATCAGGTTGTTGAGCATACTTGCGAACACATGGATGTATGTACGTACCGTATTCCGTAGCCAAATTGGTCAGTGGGACGTATTTGATAAAGTTAGTACATTTCCTTCTATTGGTGCTGAATGCTTCTTAGTCATGACAATTATTCAATATTTTAGAAAAATCAAAACTAAAGCACACATTAATTACGTTGTTTTTCAATTTTAGGGAATGTAAAATGTTATTTTTTTTTCAATTGATTACGTAGACTGATAGAGATCAACGAAGAACTGATTTACTGGAAATTCGTTCCACAATATGTGAATTCTTGATCTTGTGATCCACTTGCCTCCGGTTTACGGTACGAAGGAAAGACACACGGACGCGGAGATGTACTTATTGCGTTGGATTAGTTGAATTTGCTGTGCGTTTTGCGCGTCTGTCTTGCTCGCAGAGGTTTACTTCCGTGGGAAATAGAGATTCGTTCCCCTTTTGGGTTTGGCTTCTTTTTGTTCAGTTCCGTTGCCATTGCTGGTGTGGCGGCGGAGTGTGACTGCCGGTTTTTCGAGTCAACACATCAACTGAGCGCGGTGCTTAATTTGCGAAAAAAATACCCAGAGACGACTATGCATTAGATGTGGATTCACTCGCTACCGTATAGTGGTTCGATCTAGAAGAAATGTTGGCCAAAGCTTTATACTCTTATCAAGAGTAAATGTTGTATTTTTGCTAAAATTCAGATTCCAATAAGTCTGTTCGAATCTTTTGATTAAAACCATAAAAGTGATAAGGGAACCGAGAAAAGTAATGCCGTTTGATTAAACCACTTCGATTTTGAGGATTTTGACCGCGTTCGATCCAACTGTGCACAGCAGCGCAGGAAAAAGTGCGATAATTTCCTCATAGTTTCTCTTTCATCGCTGCATCCGACATGGGGAACGATGCAAGTTTTTCTCATCAGTCGTTGAACTGATTGTTGCTGCGTTTTTTTGCCATGAGCATATTGACACATACGTGAAAAAAAGAGATCTGGGTAAGACCTTCAACTTTATCTCACCCGAGTCATCGTTATATAAAAATGCTGACTGCAGCTAGAGACACTGGTGGCGACTCACTTTTCAATCTCGACGCAGAAGATCGCACTCGTTGACGTAATTGCAAGGGAGTACAATAAGATTAGCTGTACTAAACTGCGGCAGTTTCCCCACCTTCAGCGATTTGCAATCGGCTTAGTAATCCATTGATGTGAACAGGCGTCTCAGCAGATAGATTAATTTGCACAAATACGCGCTCGAAGAATGCTGGCCAGCTTCCCCATTAAGTTTTCCCATAGCGTAGCAGATATTTTCCTCTGCCGTTGGGAAGAACTGCCCTCACATACAATCCCCAGAGGTGACTGTTCAGTTCAGATGATGTAGAAGTGCGTGCAGTTGAATAGAGAAGTATCTCCATGTTGCGTCGAATGATGCACCACTGAATTGAATAACTTTCCGTGTGGTATGCTTGTCGAAATGGAAATCAAGCAAATGGAATGCACCTGTTATGAAAATGTAACAGGCATGTTTTGCGCATAAAATCAGTAACAAATGTGGGACTAATTCATCGTATGAACCTTCGTTGTATTCAACAATGTTGTAATAAAACAGATTTTGTTCCTGAATGTTGTAAACAACAGAAATATGTTAGGTCAGAAAGACAATGCTAGAACTGAGAAAGCATCAGATTACGCAAGAAATAGTATTCAGAGAGCAGTTGTTTGTATCTACTGAAACAGTGTATCATATATTCTGGAAGCATACTCAAAGAATTATCGGAACATTCACTAAGGATTCTGAAAACATTTCTGAACATTCTGAAAACATTTCTAAACGTTAGATTTCGGAAGCATCCTGGAGTTATTCTGGAAGCATCCTAGAATAGTTTCGGAAACACCACTAAATAATCTGGAAACATCCATTGAAGAATTTTGAAGGTATTCTGAAGGAATTTTAAAAGTATCTTCGAAGAATTCTGAATGCAGCTTATAGAGATTTTGGAAGTTTTTTGGAGTTAAAGTATCGATTCTCAATCAAAACATTGTGCCATAACAGATATTCTGTGGAAGAGAACAATAAATATGCATGGGTGATTTGTTGTATTTTCAGTAGCTTTGTTCCCTTCGTTTTTGGTGGTTTCTGAAACCTAATGAGTACAAAATCTGCATCAATACTTTTAGTATATAAGCAAAAAAGGCTTAGAGGGTGGCTTAATCATCTTTGATATAAGCCTATTTATCGCAAGTTATAATGTATGTTGCAAATGATACAGTTGAACTACTGTCTGTTGCAGTGTTAATCATCTGATCTGATTTACTTTTTAAATGATGTTCCGTAGACTGGCCCTTAAACAAAAAAGTTGTAAAGCTCAACGGGGCACCGCCTAGATATGAGCCTTAGGGTAAGAAAAACGATCTCTCAAAATTTCAACTCAATTGGTTGCTCCATCAGCTGGCGCATTCGATTTGAAGTTTGTATGGGATATTCGTCTCAAATATATTGAAAATTGATCCTATGTCACTGTTTCGTTCCGTATACTAATTGTTCGCGTTCAAGTAAGCTCAGAATAACAAATACACTAGTTGATACCCTAATGAACAAAATTGCAGAAAGTTGTATCTGGATTTAATCTCATTTTCATTACTCTTTCAGTTGTTGAAGGTTAGGCTTAGATCAGCACTCCCGTAAGTCACTTATATTCTTCGCTATTACATCAAGTAGTGTTTTTGACATTCTGGGTTCAATTGAACGCGATCATCAATTTTCCTGAACCAAACAGTAGATGATGTGCTGTTGCTCATATGTTTGAGCTGAAAATCCCATATTAACTTCAATTCAAATACGCCAGCTCATGGAACGACCAAATGAGCTGAATTTTTCATGAAGGCTTCCTCAAACCCTAAGAAATAATCCTGGGGGTTGCCCCGTGGAATCATACAACTTTATTTTTCTCCCATACTGAGCTGGGCCAGTCTAATGTTCCGACGTTATACCATTACTTCGAATGTCATGGTTTCGAAATCATTTTTTTGCAATTCCGTTGCAAATCAATCAACTTTTCATTGAGAAGTTGACCAACATAACGGCCTACTTTTCCTACAAATAAAACAGTGCTAAAAAGTGCTACTTTTCAGCACTCTTTTCGGTGCTGAAAAGTAGCACTTTTCAGTACTGTTTTGATAGGCGTCAACCGAACAACCCAGTGTCCTAATCTCTTCATGCCATGCTTATTGTGCGCGGCGTGTGAGTCGAGACGAGTCGTTCTCACCTCGGGTGACGTGATGCGACTAATGTTAATCAAATGGAAGCGAGTCGACACCTCACCGATTCGTCTTGCCTTACATGCCGCACAGAAAAAGCACAATTGCATCTGATTCTTGAGTTTGTTCTATGTCTGGCGTGAGGTGAGAATTGTCGGTGTCCTATAGCGGGTGACAATTCTCGACTCGAGCGAAGTGACTTTCCATTTGGTTTACATGGCGCGTCACTTCACTAGAGTCTACATCTGTTGTGCGATCAGGCTCCGACACAGGTTGGCGATACTGATGTGGGGCCGGATCGTCCAGCATTTGTAGTCACTGTGCTTTCTTACCTGTTCATTCCTCTAATAGGGAATATAGATCTGCATGATACCGATGGGAACGAGAAGAATCGTGACATTCATGGGTACTACTGTGTCACAGCCTACGTGATTGAAAAATACTGAATTGAAACTATGCATGGCTGTATGCCCATGTGGGTTCTCTTGCAATGTTTGTTAGTGCTTTTAGAGTTCATCGAGTTGAAACGGCATTTTTCGAAATAGCAAAAAATGTTGTATGCAACTCGTTGCAAAACTCGATTTTTTCAGCACTCGTTGTATTTATCCAACTCGGCGAGCCTCGTTGGATAAATGTACAACTCGTGCTGAAAAAATCATCATTTTGCAACTTGTTGCATAAATAACTATTTCAGAATGCACCATTATTCCGAACTTTATAAGGCATGGTGCACCAATTATGTAACGCTAAAAATCGAGATTTGTTTTACCACTCCCCCTCCTTTCCTTTATAACATAAGGTATCGTTTCTCCGGCACCCAAGACACCCCTTATTTTTAGAAAAAATACTATCAAAAAATGGTTGCTTAAGGAAAGTGATTTTTGTAATTTCTCTTCATATTAGGCTGTTTTTCATCACGCCAATCTGTCATGAAACGGCCTACTTTACTGTACTGAAGTATGCAGTGCGGGAATAGTCATTACCTGAGAGAGACTCGCGAAGAGAAAAAATATCAACGTTATATGCAGCGCAGATTCCGCTGTCACGAAACGTCAAATGCAGCCCATCGCTTTTATGGCTGAAAAAGTGAAAAGTATTGTAATCAAAATAAACTGTTGATAAAAACCTCAGTCACTGGAGCAGATTTTCCAAAGATGCTGATGAATCTAAACACAAAACTAGTTATTAATAATATCTGTTATGTTTGCTGGCATGAAATTTCACTCAAAAGGCTATTTATGCTTCGGTGTGATGCAAACGCAATAGTTTTTTTTTGCTAGGATGTTCATGTGAGAGTTTAAACGGCTTGCGCATGATTGATATGAACATTGAGTGGAATAAGAAAAAAAACTCAGCAATCACAGAAAAAGAAGACCGTCTCCGCGAGTCTCGTCTCAGGTCATTACCTAGGGGGTGCGGATTCGAAGATTTAGGTTGTTCAAATTGTGTGTCTTCTTGTCTCGTAGGAAACCACATTCAAAATGCACACTTAAAATACTTCACACAAAACTCCATAAGCTCAATGCAGGAAATTAACCCAATGAATAGACTTTATAAGAAGGTTTCTGGCCGTATGTTAGTTAGAAACATATTTTGAGCAGTTGTACATAACGTATGCATAATTTGGATCAAGCACAACAATTCTTTTACAGTTGGCGGTCTTTGTGTTATATAAATTGTACAACAATTTTTAGCGTGTCAAAATCACGACCGTACATTTCTAGGCGTACTCTGATCAATTTTATGAAATTTTTTGTTTGACAGCAGCCTGGCTGCTTGATGATTTTCTGTTCACATCCCCCTGGTCATTACCTGGGGGTGCGAATTGGATATCAACAAGCAGCCAGGCTGCTGTCAAGCTAAAATTTTCTTCAAAATGATCCGAGTATGCATAGGAGTGTTCGGCCATTACTTCGTCACGCTAAAAACTGCTATACATCTTATGTGACACAGAACTATCAACTGTTTAAAAAACGCTTACTTGGTCTTATTATGCGTAAGTTTTTCAGAACTTTTGTGAAATATATTTTTAACTACCATACGGTCAGAAACTATCTGATTCAGCTAATTTATTGAACTTATTGCCTGCATCAAACTTCAGAAGCTTTGTGCGAAGAACTTTAAGTGTGCATCTTGAAAACGGTTTCCTGCGAGACAAGCAGAACGTTGTTTAGCACTGGTAGAAAATTGTGTTCATTTGAATGACCTCTCAGGTTATTACGCAACGCTTTCTCATTACGCAACTGTTTTGAGTTGCGTAATGAATCATAACACAACATTTCTTCAGAAATTGTAAAATAATGGTGAATGCATTCCATATAGCATATACGCTCCGCTCCAATGATTTCTTTCGCTTACCACGACAACTCCACGCCTACGATTCGAACGAGCCAATTCGATCAATAATGAACATTTTCAATCAAATGTATCATAACATAGATTTTATTTAATAATGACGTTTATACTCTAACTATAGATTCATTAAGACACACAATATTGTCAGATGAATACACCACCAAATAAATAAATAAATAAATAAATAAATATAATTCCTGATACCCTCACAGAAGACCACAAAATTGCAAAAAAAAATTGTACGTAACTCGTCGCAGAACTCGATTTTTACCGCACTCGTCGTAATTATCCTTGTAGGATAAATTGACAACTCGTGCTGTAAAAATCATCATTCCGCAACTTGTTCCGTACACTATTACGCGTCGCCGAACTCAATTTTTTATCACTCGTGTAAATTGTGCTGAAAAAATTATTACGGGTTTTTAAATTGAATCATTGTTGCAGCTTGTGTTTGATTAAGTATTGAGTATTGAGAGATTTTGTATAAAAATCCTTGAGATGCATGAGATTTGCGAAGCAGTAATGAGTTTGCTATCACTTGAGAGCTCATTGATTCAGATTTGAGTGTCAATCTATCAAGACTGGCCAGTGGCCACTCTCCATCATAGGAAGGTACTACTCGTTGTTGAACGGCTTCAAAACATTTTTTTTTTCACTTATTATGCATTGAAATTGCTGAGCACGAATTACAGTACTATGCTAAGATTTTATTTCTATTACTCATTGGAAGTTTCAACTTATATATTTTGGAGATAGGAAAACATGTGAACTACAACATAATACAAGAGCGTGCTTTTTTAACAACACCACTTTAAGTCGCTATACGATACTATTAGTAAGCACTATTTATCCTCTTTGGCGCCGTCCACAAATTACGTAACGCTCTAGGGGGAGGGGGGTAGGCTCAAGCGTTACGGTTCATACAAAAATTTGAAATTTTCCATACAAAAAGCGTTACGAACGGGGGAGCGGGTAGAAATTTTCCAATTTTAGCGTTCCGTAATAAATGGACGCTGCATTTCCTATAGTGGTGTTGGATTGCATGCAATGAGCATGAAGTTGCTTACAAGAGCAGCTACTCTCTTTTGAAATGTTTTTTTTCCGAACTGAAAACTCTAAAAACAGCCAATGCTTGGAAAACAGTTATTTATGCTACAAGTTGCAAAATGAGGATGTTTAAGAGATCGCAGCAAGCTGCGTGCCCGAGTGGCTGTGTTTTTTAATTCGCTCCACGTTTTGTTTCGGTTCCGCGTTTTTTCTCAATTCGGCCGATGGTAGGCTAATGGTGCTACGCCACCCTGAAAGTGTTTCAAGGAAAGTGTTGCTGTGCGAAATTATAGTGAAGGATGTTTTATTAGAAAGAGCATTTTTCCATGCTTCCGTTATTCGTGATCACGCTTGCATTAGCTGGGGCTACGCAAACTACAATCCAGTTCGAAAGTGAGACACTGGACGTCCGTGAAATTAAATGTTACAATTTGTGCTCTGTGCAATGGAACCTATAATAAAGCTACAGAAAATAGTGAAAACATGGGATCAAATGAAAAATGTCGTGCAATACGAAACTGTGAAAAAAGTGGCTTGGTGTAGCGATGAACGGATGCGCGACGTGAGAGGGGAAGAAAGGCCAATCCCACAGTCAAAAGTTGGGTAGAACTCTTTCATGGTGATGGCAACGCCGCCTTAGATGGTTTTCGGTAAGATTGTTCTGAGTGTTATATATGCTTACAAAATAAACTAAATACGCGCCATTCTAAAGCAATTACCTTCTAACTCCTGGACTAAAGCTTTCTACAAAGCATAAACGGTTAGCATCGCAGAAGGATTTTTTCCATAATATTACTACCGGACAGTGGGTGTTAGTTCGATTACACATACATATACAAGTTGCAAAATGAGGATTTTTAAGCATGAACCGTACATTTATCCAACGAGGATTTTGAAATTTTATAAATACGACGAGCGCTGAAAAATCAAATTTTGCAACGAGTTGCACACAACAGTTTTTGCAGTCATGAAAGCTATTCTTATAGTTGGCTTATTCCTAGGAGCATAGATCCTGTTTTCTTTCAGAATCCCTCACTTGAGTCGTATTCGATAGAGGCACTCAGATATAAAATTGTTGCCTCCCAAAACAGAACTGAAATGTAATACCTTTCAGCACCGGTATGGAACAGTACTGAAAAGTAACACTTTGCTGTTCTTATTTTTGTAGGTGATAAAAGTAGGCCGTTTTTTATTCTTTCGTTAGATAGTGGGTAGCTATGCAACAGAACTGTAAAATAGTAGTTTTTGCAACAAGTAAGACAATGATGATTTTGCAGCACGAGTCGTACATTTATCGTACGAGGCTTATCGAGTTGGATAATTACGACGAGTGCTGTAAAAATTGAGTTCTGCAACGAGGTGCGTACAACTTTTTTTTTGCAATTTCGTAGATGACCACTTGTGGGAATCAGAAATAACATCGGGATGCATTATTTATTTCACAATTTCTAAAAATGGTTGTGTTGGGGTTGGGCGTTACATGCTAGTCCGTTGTCTCGTGTGGAGCTTCCTTCAAAGGGCATAATGCCCACTGGAAGCATTAACGTGTATCGGTGACTTTGAAAAAATAAAATAAAATAAGACCAATTTTAAATTGCTTGCCAAAAATCGAGAAGTACAAAAGTGACGAAAATAAATGAGAACTAAAACTTTCTCGCGACTCACAGTTTGGGAAACTATGAATTAGAGAAAAAAAAACTCTTCTCAAATTTACGTTTCTCTCTGATTAAATCTGATAAAAATTACAATTCAAGAGGCCTTGATTTGAAAAAAAAATCTATCAAAGAAAAAAATCGAAACAAAAGAACATCTGCAACTTTCTACTTCGCTTCGTTTGCTAATGCTAAATGATATCAATATTTAACTTCTCACGCCCAGACGAAAGTTGTTAGATTCCTATACAATCCTGATAAAAACTTAAGAAATGTCGTAGTCTAATCTGACACATGAATTGTATTTAACGTATCATGTAGTAGTGTAAAAAACAAAAGTTTCCTAACACCCAAACTTTATCGCAACCTGTTAGAGTTTTACATAATCGACCATCAATTTGCAATTAGGCGTTTAATTTCCTTTCCACATTGGCGTTTAATTTTCACAAGGCGTTTACTTACCTACGGTTGATAATCCGATCATGAACCGTCCAGCCGTTTAATCAACCAACCAACAATCGGAAAGAAAGCATTGGCTTTGATTGCATTAAATCAAACACTGCTGATGATGTGTAGACAGACGTGGAGAATGAGAGTGCGCTTAGGTGATTGAGACAAGTGCGAATGCGAGTTGCAGCTCGCCACCACCGATGAACAGTCGCTTTTCTCCGCATGATGATTGGTAATTGCTCCCCACGATTCGATACAATGAGTACAAATGCGAACAGAAATAAAGCCTGGGTCTTCGCAATCAGTTCAATAATTTTTCACGAATCTCTTTATAATGCATCATGAGTTTTTTTTTGTGCATTTATCTTAACCAAAACTATTTTTTTCTCATAGGTATCTTAATTTGTGTTGAAACTTTGTCTAAAAATATTTAGTGTGCATTGTTTGTACCCACAAATGTTTCAAATCTCAGGTTTCAACCAGTTGCGCGTCTACATTCGACACCACTGCTAGGACAAACCGAGAAGATCCTGGACCGCAAATTAAAAGTAGCCATTTTTCATGTCTCCATTGATACCACAATACTAAGCTCTCTAAAATTTATAAGATAAATTTTAACAGTAATTAATTTCTAGGTCAAAATTTATATTTCCATCAATTCAAAAAATATACACTAAACTGCTTATTCTCAACCACCAGTGAGGTAGGTCTAATGTCCAAATCTCGCATAACTTATGATCTCGCCCTAAAAGCCATTGGTAACCACGTGTGTAGCTCGGTGTTTCCGAGCATTTGGATGGATTTTCACATTATTTAACAACGTTATACTGAAGAAAGTATCATTCTCGATCTGCTAGTGGTGTTGGTTAGGTTGCTTTTTCATTCATTTATCCAGAAACAACGAGCTACACACGTAGTTACCAATGGCTTTTGGGGCGTTATCTCAGATTATGCGAGAAATATATTAGATGATGAGCACATATTATCAGCCCAGCACTTACAGTAACTAACATAACTGTTCCTGAAATTTCAACTCCACTATTCTACTGTTGATAACATCACAACCCAAATCTAAATTTATTGGCTCGACATTGCACCTTCCGCCTTCCAGAAGCGTTAATTTAGAAGTCAAATCGACGCTGATGATGATTGTTATCTATCAGGCATCGCATGCGGAATGGTATCGCTGCGCTTCAACAAAGCTATGAATGATGATCACCGCGCGAGCGGAGTTCGTAAAACCCACTCTCTCAAATTTGGCCCGCGCGCGAGCTTTTCAGACTGCTCGTGCGCACGAATTCACGGTGAATCGCTTTCGTCTAGTTGCCACCAGATGGAGCGTTCAGCAGCATTCGAGCAGTTCTTGACCGGTGGTGGTTTTGGTAGGTCGAACTCGGCGCTACCTTCTCGCAAGTGGGTGGTCGTGGCCGACGATGAATGAAGCGGAATGAAATGGAGTGTGGGAAACTGTGGTTGAGTTGAGCTTTCGGTTCAATTGTAAGGTGCGGTGGTGGCTTTCGGGTGTTTTTTCGGGCATAATTTTCGGCAGGCGCTGTCTTTTGTTTTCGTCGATCGCTTTGGATTGAGCTTGGTGAGAGTGAATGTGAATGTTCACACAGCAGCAATGCACTTCTACAGCATGTGGCTATAAAGAAAAGCATTATTTTGGACTACACTAAAACCACAATTTACGAAATCTTATTACGTTCTAATCTACGTTACTTGTTTTACGAAGTGCGTGAACTGAGTTTAGACAATTAAATGGGAAATTTTGTACTGAAATATGTTGTTTTCAAACTATACTCATTGACTCTAAACTTAGCTTCAAATTATAAGTTGAAAACACGTGTTTATTCTATGAATTACTATAACATTTTATTGACATATGAATCTTTGTAATCTTTGTATATGCAAAGAAATTCAAGCAAAATGTTACTCATATATAACTTATTGTTTGATACGCTATACACGTCTTGTAGAATCGTGTTATTAAGATCTATCAAAAGTGACATACTGATAAATAGCCTACAATCAGTGGAGTTCTATCCATTGATTTTTGAATGGTTTTCCTTCGTGTAAAGATAAATTTTAAAAAAATATGGGGTTTCTGGAAGTGAAATATTTAGCCACGAACATTTCTGAAATTGTTTGTTGATGCCAAATTATGACTAAGATCAGTCGACTGGATTCAATAGAATGGCTCACTACAGAAAAACGGTTGCGAGACCGATAAATCTCCTCAATTTGAAATCACAACATGCGAACCGCATTATTTGATTTGAAATCACTACGCGGGCTGCAGAAATCCATTAGAGAATCAATATTATCGGTACAAATAAGCAAAATATTCCGTTTACTTCCAATAAAGTTAGAAGCACAAATAAAATTAAAACTCGGTATACATTTACGAAGGGTTAAGAGATATATGCCATAAATCTCAAATCTCAAGGTATGATCAAAAACATCGGTACGAGTCAAACCGATACTCTGTGTACTTATGCAAATGGCTTGTCACTGTCATAATCAAAACCTTTCAATAAACTACTAGTTACGCTTATAGATCCTGAGTCCTTGGAGGATGAAGAACATCCATACAGATGTATGCAATACTCCGTTAAGTTACACCCCCGTACAAGAGTTTAGGGTTATCCCCTAAGAAGCATACAAAAGTGTTTTGTGCATATCTCTGTGATTACAAATCTAATTGAAACTGTCTATGACGCATTCGATGGGCAATGAGTTCGTAGATGTTAAAAGATTTTTTTTACTTCATTTATACTTGCAGTTGTGACATTTTTCGAAGAACACACTTAAAAAACATGACTATTGTAATAATAAAAATGGATATTCGAAATAATAAAAATTAATTTTCTTCAAGTACATACACTCCTGTGCAAAAGCCTGGGTTGACCCCCTAAAAAGAATGCAAAAGTGTTTTGTCCATATCTCTGTGATTACACGTCCAATTAAAACCCTTTATGGCCCATAAAATCGGTTGAAAAATGGCAGGGATATTGACAAAAATGATATACTTGCGGTTCAGGTGAACCTTGAATACTTAAATACTTTTCAGATTTTTTCAGAATTTCGTGAGTTTTCCTCAAAAATATAAGATCACGATTCTTATAATACACTGATATAAAGTTTTGGTCAATCCAATGCTAAGGAAATCAGCAATGTTTTCTCAGTGTGGTTTTTTGAAAAATGTCACAACTTTAAGTAACAATTTAGTGCATAAAATTCAAAGTATGTTTTTGGAAAAATCTCTACGAAGTTAGAATAATTCACTGCCTTTCGAATGCGCCAATTTTCGAATGCGTTTTAATTGGACGTGTAATCACAGAGATATAGAAAAACACTTTCGTATGTTTTTAGGAGCTGAACCCAAACTTATGCACGGGAGAGTATATACTCCAAAAGGCAAAACCTAGAGTTATGAACTAATTCAATTAAAAAAAAAAAAATACGAATCCCCGATATAGTTCGTAAATTGAGGCGTTGCTTCCTTGCACGTACAATCAGTCTAAAATTTACTTAAAAACCTAAAGGGACAGATGTGAAATTAGTAAACAACCATTTTAAAAATCAAATTGTATAGACTGCGATAGTGGTAAATGTACCAGTAGTTTATAGAGAACATTGATTAGATTATATGCATTACAGCACGGTAAAAAGAAGCGAGGTATTGTATTGTTGAGTATACCGTGCATTACAGTACATAATTTAAAAAAATGAGATCGCAGCAAGCCGCGCGCGCGTGCGGCGGCGTTTTGAATTTTGTGTCACGTTTACCTCGTTCCGCGTTTTTTTTTCATTTTTCTTAAGAGGAAAATAACCGTCATCGTTTTACAAATTTTCAAAACCAGTTTTTTTTGCTCAAAATCGAAGTAATTCTCAAGAAAATCTATCATTGCATTGCACTTGCTATCTGGAATACGATGATAGATTTTCATAAGGATTGATGGAAATTTGAACGAAAAAACTGGGTTTAAGTTTTTAATGATTACTGATGATTGAATGATGGGTTCTTAAGCCTTAATTCGGCTGGTTTTCACCAGATTCGGTGGATGCAAATGTTCTGTAGAAATATATTTTTCAAAGTGATTAAAGTGTCTATTTTTTTACTTTTATACGATTTGCTTGCGTTTTGCTCAAGAGTGCTCTGTGATGGCTTCAGCAATTGAATTCATTACGCGCGACTCGTTTTTTTATCTCCAGCGTGTGTTGAGCGTGTTAATTCAAAAATTGAAGTTTTAATGTCGATTTTTCGAGAGGTGATTCATCATTAGACGAGCGACAGATTTCAGAGGAGTTTCGAAAAAGGAATTTGGTGAGTTTGTTCTGATCAGAAGCGCATGATTATAATGCGTAAATATAAACCATTTGTCGGCCAGAACGTCTACCGAACGTATCCTATGGCACTACCCTTTCAATCAGCATTACACAACATCCCGTAACACAGAGGTCGTAGAGTTCTCTGCATCTTTCTTAAGTAGGTGTTCAATCAATCATCCTTTCCCATTCCCCAGCTTTCGCAAGGACATGGCCAGGACAGCTCTCGATTATTGGAGGATGCGTCAATCTTGTCTAAGAGTTAGGGTTCATTCATAAATTTCATAACGCTAAAAATGGCAATTTTCGACACCCCTCGACCCCCTCGTAACACTTTTTGTATGAAGATTGTTCAAATTTTGTATGAGCTGTAACGCTACGAGGACACCCATCCACCCCCTTCAGCGTAATGAAATTAATGAATGGGCCCTTAGAGGTTAGTCCCCAAATTTCTGACTTTGGTAATGGACGGGAAGGAGGCAACCCTCATACAATGGTCTAGGACTGTACCACCTACGAATTTGTGCGAAATGCTTAATGCTAATGCAATTTAAATAGAAGCTATAATAGTCTTTAGTCGCTGGATAGTGAACGAGAAAGAACGATAAGCAATCAAAAGAAGGAGGTATTCTGTCATTCTTGGCTATACACATGTTGGCAAAAATGCTGAGGTAGGTAAAACTCGAAAGAAACGCCAATTAAATAAAGAAGGGTGCTTATTAGATGGTTAGTTCGTTCAATGTATAAAGTTACGACAATTATGAGTGTTAATAACTTTTCGGGGACGTGGGGTAATCGGGGAAACGGGATATTCAGGGAACTGGCATTAAGAGAAACGACATTCGGAGAAAGTAACACAACCCATCGAAGTTACTGCAGTAATCGATTTCTCTTTTCGCCAATAACTTGAGTAGATCAATGTTATCGATTGCCGCTCTTCTGTCAGTTGGAAACAAAAAAATATCTACAATATAGCTCCAAAGAACAGCCTGTGTATAAAAGAAGGTGAAATTTATTTAAATTTTAAATCTACACTCTTTATACGTTTAATTATGGCTATATCATGTTCAGAGAAAAAAACATAGAATGTTTGAAAGAAGGGTAAATTTGTGCTAAATATATCAAAATCTTCAGTGCAAAAAAATATTCCTATAGCAAAACTCAAAAGGAGCATTAATATTTGAAAGAAGGGTAATTTCTGGATAAATAATAAAATACTATTGGCAATAACTTTCCTAATATGCTTTAGTTTATTCAAGAGCATATGATTTTTGAATCAAGTGTCATTTTGTTTCAATTGACTCCAAAACAAGCCTGATGCCATCAGAAAGATTCCATAGAAACGTAAAAACGAATGTCATCTTCAGAAATTCTTAGTTTAAGACTCATTTAAGACCATTATGCCAAACGACTTCATGCTAAACGACTTCATGCCAAACGGCTTTATGTCAAACGACTTTATGCCAAATGACCTACCACCCTCCTCAACATCATCAGAGTTCAGTGGCTCACTCTAGAGATTTGCCTCTTTGCGTGGGAACGAAAAAATACTAACCAGAGAGCCAACGAAAAATGAGCGAGGAAGATGCAGCACAAAACACAACAGAGCAAAATACCATGAAAGAAGAGAGCCATCCCAGCTCTGCGAGGGCTGTTTTGTTCGGGCGGGACACTCAAGAGTTGTTTTAAAATATGAGTTAAGGTGAGCATAACAACAAGAGAGCAAGAGTACTAGAAAAAATCCTTGCATTTTTTGCACTTTCACTCAATTCGTTTGAGGATCAATGTTGAAAATTTTGAGTACAATTTTTACTCCTAAGAAAAACCTTAAAATCGCCTCATTTTTGCATCATGCGAACGTTTGCTTTATCATGCGAACGTGCTCTACAAAACACGAAATGTCTAATCCACTATGACTATAACTGGCGATATGGCCAAATTTTGTTGATCGGGTCCGCTACAATCATCCGGATAATTTATTAGTGATCTGGATCAGTTGAACGAATCAACCTAAAGCATTGTAAAAGGAACGGGAAGGGGGGTAGTTCACAAGCGCCACTTACAGACACAGAAAATCGGGAGAAAAGCAGCAATTCAATCCTTTCTATGTCGTAGGGAGAATGCTGAATGAGTGAACAATTTCTCGATAATAATGCGCTTGTTCACTTATGACCCGTTTGTTTATATATATATATATATATATATATATATATATATATATATATATATATATATATATATATATATATATATATATATATATATATATATATATATATATATATATATATATATATATATATATATATATATATATTCCGGATCAGATTTTCAGTTCGCTAGCACACCCTTTCAGTTCAATGGCTTTGAATAATCATGCTCTGACTAGGTGAGTCTGCTGATCATCGATTCCGATCTCCTTTTTGAAACGGTAATTCAAACTAAAGAAAAGAACTTTAATTTTCAAATAGGTAGTGGCTCACAAGAAGATGTCCCTTGCAATGGACCTATGCACGGGTTAACTATTTGACGTTTTGGCGGTGCCGTCTTATCTAGGTGACCATGGAAACTAGTGAATTCGGCACCGCTCAAACGTCAAATTAGTGAACTCGTGCATTGGTCCATTGTTTACTGACAATGAATTTGATCTTTTTCTCCTAAAGAACTGCAGTGCTTGCTGTGGTTGATTTCCTCTGTACGGAGATTGCTCGCTGCGCGTTATTTCCGCGAAGCAATCCAAATTTTTAAATTTCCCCGCAATAAGTGGCTAACTCTTTAAAACTTCATCAAATATTGATCGTAGAACAGATTGTTTGTGCGTTTGAAATATGCTAAAACGATTCCAAAAAACTTGCTCCGGCATAAAATGTCTCTCCACTTATGCATTCGTTTTGCTTAAGGTGACGATGCATCGAAGCACGACCTCGTATTTTCAAGAGTACAAATCTAGAGAACCTGACAACCTCGCGTTGAAAATTTGATCGATAGGTCACCACCAGCGAGTGACCAGTAAGTTAAATTTTTAGCACACACGGCTGTCTGGTTTGTTTCTGTTAGTTGAGAAGCTATTGAACACAAGTGACATTTTTATGTTAGTTACTAAGGGGCCCAGATAGCCATAGCGGTAAACGCGCAGCTATTCAGCAAGACCAAGCTGAGGGTTGTGGGTTCGAATCCCACCAGTCGAGGATCTTTTCGGGTTGGAAATTTCCTCGACCTCCCAAGGCATAGAGTATCTTCGTACCTGCCACACGATATACGCATGCGAAAATGGTCATTGGCATAGTAAGCTCTCAGTTAATAACTGTGGAAGTGCTCATAAGAACACTAAGCTGAGAAGCAGGCTCTGTCCCAGTGGGGAAGTAACGCCAGAAAGAAGAAGAAGAAGACTAAGGAGCGGTCCATCAATTACGTAAGACAATTTTGACAGTTTTTCACCCCCCCCCCCTTTATGATAAGATTGTTTTGTATGAAAATTAAAAATAATTTGTATGACGCGTAAGAAACCCCAAAACCCTCCTCCCCCATAATCCCTTACGTAATTAATGGACAGCCTCTAACCAAATAGTTTGGTTGAATAATCACGATTGATAGTTGAAAATGATAAGTGCTGAGACGTGTGGCATCTCGATCTCGTTATTTCATTTATCAGTCGAGTGTTCCGCAAGCCCATCGAACACTTCAATTCGTAAGTAATTCGATGAACTCTTTTTTTTTGTTGTATTTTGTTTTGTACTAATTATATAATTAGTTATCTTTCTTCACTGCAGACCGTTTGTTCTTCATCGATAAGAAAGAACCACTTGAAAATGTGATTCCCTAGATACCAAACCTTCAATGAAATAGTATAAATATCACAGATAAGTATCTATAACAAAAGTTAGTTGAAATCCGACCGCGTTCGAATGAAAACTACATCGTACTGCTTAATTTGTTTGGGCTTAGTCTTTGCAGGATTGACCATTCCTAGCGTTCCCGTTCGCACTGGCATCGAAAATCTAGTAATGGACCAATGCACGTGTTCACTATTTGACGTTTTAGCGGTGCCGTGTTATTTATGTGACCATGGAGACCAGTGAATTAGGCACCGCTCAAACGTCAAATTCGTGAACTCGTGCATCGGTCCATACCAGCAGAGAGCCTGAGTTCATCACGTGATGAATTTGTCACCGATCAAACACTAGATCCAACGGAAGTTAAACCTCAAAAGCGATGCTGTATCGTTTGTTTCTGGTGTATTTCGTGGCACGGCTAAGCTGTTGATGGAAATAGTAGCTAAAATTTGGCGAAGCTTATCATTGTATGAATTGTATCATGAATCCTTCGAGAACTAGTGGGATAAAATCAACTATGGACAAATGCACGAGTTCACTAATTGAACGTTTGAGCGGTGCCGTGTTATTTACGTGACCATGGCAACGAGTGAATTCGGCACCGCTCAAACGTCAAATTAGTGAACTCCATGGACCTATGCACGTGTTCATTATTTGACGTTTTAGCGGTGCCGTGTTATTTATGTAACCATGGAAATCAGTGAATTCGGCACCGCTCAAACGTCAAATTAGTGAACTCGTGCAACGATCCATGGACCGATGCACGAGTTCATTATTTGACGTTTTAGCGGTGCTGTGTTATTTACGTGGCCATGGTAACGGGTGAATTCGGCACCGCTCAAAAGTCAAACTAGTGAACTAGTGCATTGGTTCATAGTTTGACGTCCTGAAATGCATTTTTTGGATGTCAAACTGAAGAAGGCTTTTCCCACTGCTAGATGTCAGATGTCAGTTATAAAGGTGATCAAAAAGTACGGCTGTTGTACATTAATTCGGTGCATGAATGGTTAGGGTGCATAGGCAGAAAGTGTGTATTTTGCTGATGTTTAAAAATATATCATTATAAACTCAAGAATTTTCATTGCCTTTAGAATTGTGTATTTATCATCTAAAAGTGTATTGTTGTTTATGTGTTAATCATCTGATCAAGAAATAAAAAAAAAACATAAATAATCATTTGTGAGTAATTCCTGAGAACGTAATCATCGTAGAACTTTGAAAACTGGTACGTACAGTCAACTCTCCTTTACTCAATATTCTGTATCTCGATATAGAGTTAGAGAACCATAATAAAAGTTGGTTTTCATGGCTAACTCGATGGTCCCTTGGATCGCAGTTTTGTGTTCTGTAACTCAATGGTCCGATGGTTGACTGTATATCATATTCGAGTGACTGACAGGTAAAAGTTTCTATGAGTATTTCAAAGACTACATATAACCAAATCTCATAGTTCCAACAGTAATCTCAAAGTTTATACAGAATAGGAAAAATTGTTATCAAATTCATTAGCTTGCTGTAGGATCTCTTCAAAAGTGTTAAATGGAGTTTTTACTGTCGATATTTGATGCCAATTGCTGTTACTACCTTAGCTTAGACTGACTACACATCTATGGTTGCTATTCCTTGATTGGCCGAAGTCAGTGAAGATGCACAAAGAATCAACAAGAAGTTCTGCTGGGATTGGCCATAATATTCTTAAGTGTGCATAATTAGGTGCCTCTATTTGTACAGGTTCAGCGCCAGCCACATTCTTGTAGTCAGATGAGATTGCTATTTGGAGGCTTAATGACAATTGGTGTTGTTACCGAAGATAAAATTGATGAGTATTATCTTAAGTACGATTGTTTATTACTCCTAGTTCTATTCTCGCAAGTTGAACTGTTTTTCAAATAAATAATTCAACTTGTTAGAACCGGAAACAATCTTAAAAAAAGGAGTAAAGAAATAAGAAAAATAAACTCACATAAAATTACGTTATCTTATCGCCAAATCTGGTATTGAAACAGTAGCAAATAAATCACTTCTCAACAAGTTCACGGTAATGATTAATTCCACCTGATAAGAATCTATCACAAGCTTCTGTATGCTTCCATTGAGTAATTGTATATATTTGCGAACACACATAAATCGACAAACCTCAAGAATGCCCTTACTTCACGATTTCTTCCAACTTACTACCAGATACGCTTCGTTCATTACCATAATGATCGATTACCGAACTTAATCGAATCGCGATTTCTTCACAGGCCCTGACAGGTTGGACAGCGGTTTTCGAAGACAACCCAAAATTGTGTCATTTGGAGGTCGATGGAATTTGTCGCCACAGAAAAGAGTGCTCGCCAAATCGAATCTCGATTTGTGCCCTCAAATTAGATCGGATCGATCCGATCTGGCACCGTAAACAACGCTACCAAATTGAAGCGTGTACGCATGCTGTTAAATTTAGACATATTGATGCAAGCGAACCAAAATAAGCTAAGTTTACGCGAACCATGAAATAGCGATGATCAGGGAAAATGAGGGAAAACATCAGATCAAGATGATTGAACCGTCAAGGCCGAAGAAAGACAGCCGTGGTGTTTATTTCAATGTTTGATTTGCTCCCATAGTGTGCATCTATTTACGCGATCTAATCTCTTTTGCTTGCTGGGTTTGTGACTGGTAATGGAAAACACAGTGTTGAGCAACGAAAAGATTTTTGTCAAATCACTTGTCTCACGCATAGGAACCGTAAAACGGGATAACTTTAATAGTGTTTTTGGAAGAAAATTTGCGTTCAAGGGTATTCAAATTTGACTCCTACTGAGAGAAGCGTATGCTGTTTTGACTCAATTGAAAGTTACATTATGTTTTCATTGATTGCAGCATAAACGTCATGGTGCTTGGAATGCCAAACTTTCACACCAAGCGTTTCAATCTTTTCGCAGTTTTGCAACTTATTAAGATACAATGTTGAACATAATTCAATTAACGTTCCAATTACCCAGTAAAGGCAGGTGTTTGTAATTGTCGGTGGGAAGTCATTTCATAACCCGAAAAAGGCCGTCTGAAACGGTTTGTCGTTTTATGCAATCCCCAAATGGCCTCCATATTGCTCCCGGGCGGTTTTTTTTTCTTACACCGTCACAACCCAGGTGGCAATCATTGATTTAATATGATAAAATAAATTATTTCATCTTGGCAGAGTCGTTGTCTCATTAGCGCCAGTCAGTGGGAAACTTAAGGCATGCCCGCAGCTATAAGTGCGCTACAATTTTTCAATCTTAGCTGATGACGGTTCGATTTAGAGGAGCTGTGCATAGTTTTCACTCTGAATGCCTCAGTTTTTTAGTGTGTTTTGTTTTGGTATTTCGAGTGTGCTTTACTTGTACGGAGACTAAACAAAATGCAAACTTTCGGATGCTGACTGTGCCGTCCTATTAGTAAAACTATTTCCTCTGTACAGTGTAGTGGAATCGAGTTCAGCCTTGTGAAGCGTGCCTAAGTGGTGTGTCTAATTTTAGAGTGTACTTGGCGTAGTTGAACGGTTTAGTTCACGGGCCCTCCAAGCTTGTCAACCACATATTGATGCACCGTGGCCAACATGATTATGACATTTTTGGGAATCTGACACTTTTGGGAAATCTGACAATTTTGGGTTGTACACGTTAGCTTATAACTACTCATTAACGTGGGTTTAAGCTGGGTAATGCGCATAATGACGGAATTGATTTAGGTGTGTTATTGCTTAAACATTACACGATTCCTAGAAATACGGAAGTAAATGAGTAAACAATTATGTAAGCCACTAAATAAAAGGAGAAACTATCTTCAACGTGTTTTTGTTGTAAGCTACGGAGTAATCGTCTTTTGATGCCCCCTTGGTTTAGTTACGTGTGGAAGGAATGATACGCATTGTAGTGATTTACAAAATGTAATATCATGAGCAGTGCTTATCCAAATAACAATAAACATAGATTAGACTCTCAGTGGCTTTAGCGAGGTTACCTTCAAAATTAACAAAATTGTACAGAACAGCTGAATTTTCCTTCACGTTCGAAAAATGGCACATTATTAACTGTCAAACACTGTCAAAGTTACGTCACCTTCGATACGCCTTTAGGGATTCAAAGAAAACAGACAAAAGGCACTCACTATCCGTCAAAGCTTGTCTAGTAGGCATTTGGGCCTAAACAAAGCAGTTCACCCTGTGGCTTTTCTGACATTGGCAGTACTATTTCTGAAAAGCTACGTTCGTCCATCAAGAAACTTCTGTAGGACACTTTCTGAACATGCGTGGGTATGCCGTCAGAATCACCACACTGATGTTGTGTACGACAAGCGAGGTTTTCTACCAGTGTTGTACTAAATACAAGCAAGCTTTAAATCTCCTCGTTTACGCTATTACAATAATACTCACTTTATAGACTAACTGTTATATTTACTATAACTTTGTCGATTAATTTTCTTCCTGAATGCTAGTATAGACTGAGGCCACAGTCTACCAAAGATTACGTCTTTGGGTTAGATTTAAATTTACAAAACTAACCTTTTTTGCCCTTGCAAAAAATGGCACTTTCATTGAGTTTTCAAAGAGTTTTAAGATGTTTTCAGTTTCAGATTCTTCGTCGAAAGTAGACTCCAAAACCAAATTTTTAGTTAGTTTTGAACCCCGGAAACTTTAAAAATTTGTTCAATATTACAAAAAAATGGAATTTGCGCGACATAGCTTTTACAAACTGCAGATTTGGATTTGTTCAGGCAATTTAGTGTTCATTCTAGCACCATGGTCTTCTTTGTAATTTGTATAAAGAACTGTGTACGATAAGGTGTAACCACTTAAATATAGTTAAAAATCCAGGAGTGACGAATGAGGAATGAGAGGTGAGAAATGAGGAATGATGAGCGAGGAGGTAGGTGTGAAGAGTGAGGAGTAACGGATGAGGGATGAGGAAAGAGGAATGAGGAATGCGGAGTGAGGAATGAGGAAAGAGGAATGAGGAATGAGGAGAGCGAATTAAGAGTGAAGAGTGAAGAGTGAGGAATGAGGAATGAGTAGTGAGGAATGAGGAATGCAGAGTGAGGAATGAGGAAAGAGGAATGAGGAATGAGGAATGCGGAATGCAGAATGCGGAATGCGGAATGAGGAATGAGGAATGAGGAATGAGGAATGAGGAATGAGGAATGAGGAATGAGGAATGAGGAGTACGGTTTGGAGCGAGGAGTAAGGAATGAGTAGAGAGAAATGGATGAGGGATTAGGAGCAAGGAATGAGGAATGATGAAAATAATGATGTTGAAAAAAAAAATGTTTTAACATTTTTGGAACATGAAAGAGCTCAAGTAATTCATATTAATTCATCCCTTGGAATGATTAGGAATTTAGTTTTTTTATAAGATAATAGAAGAAACGATCTTCTATGAGGGCGTCGGTGATTCGCTGGCCTCTCTTCGAGTAGGTGTCATATCATCATTTTCCTTTCCTTTCCTCGTAACGGAGAAGACGGGCGTTGCCGGCAATGGACATTGTCATGTCTTTTCATTTCTGACTTCCGAATGGATAACTATTCCATCCAACATAGTTCTCCATGAGTAATTGGAATAAAAGTGGTAAAGTAACTAACATGACAGTTTTTAGAATGCAATCTACGAAATACTCCGTTATCACGCAACGCAACGCAACGAAAAAGATAATAGAAGAAACGATCTTATTATTATAATAGTAGATCAGGAGGAGAATATAGAGATTGAGAGGAGTACTAGAGATGCTATAAACTAAGCAAAAGGGCATATAGTTTCAGAAACAATGAAAAACTAAGCAAATGGGAATAAACAAAAGACACGTTAGTCTTGTCATGGTATACTATATTGAGAAGGTGATATATTCCGAAAACTGACAGCTACTTGACGACGTCATCTCGAACAAATTTGTGGAAAAAAATGATCGAGTAGTCCTGATGGTATATGGTACGATAGGAGTGACGTCACATGTTTACAACCAAATTCGATGATTACACCAGTAAAGAGCCGGCATACAGTGAGTCTTGTAAAGTGTATCGAGTGATGAAGTTGCGCTGGAACTGCTCCTGTTGCAATTCGGCTGATCGAGCCATTGGCTTTGAATGTGCCGGGTGGTACACAAATTTTGTCACACTGAATTTCATCTTTTTCGAACCCCTCTTCCCTTTGTCATACTTTTTGTTTGAATTCTCTGAACATTTTGTAAAGCTTGTCACGCTTGGCTAGGGATGCTCCACTTGAAGCGTAACATAATTTGTGCACGACCTCAAAGAGGTATAAATGCTCAAAAAATGAAAGGTTAAAACAAACTTAAAAAGCCTTAGAAAGGCCTAACAAGGTAAAAAAAACTGTTTCAATCCTAAAATATATGAAAAGACCTCAACAGGGTAAAAAAAGGCTTCGAAAGGCTCAAAAAGGCTTAAAAAAGCTAGAAAAAGTAAAAAAAATATTAAAAAATAAATGACAAAAAATAGCTGTAAACGACTCAAAAAGATCGTCACAAGTGTTTTAAGCATGTTGAAGCGTTAAAACATTTGTTAACCTTACTAAGCTATCTCAAGTTTTTCACAGCGTTTTCAAGCTTTTTAGACAATTTTACGCCCTTATAAACATTTTGAATGTTTTAAAGATTTTTTCAAATCTTTTTAAACATGTATCAAGCCTTTATGAGATTACTAGCTTTTACAGCTTTTATGAGCCTTTGTTTACTTAAAAAGACCTAAAAAGCTTGTATCGGCATGACAAGATCGATTGCTTTGAAAGGAAAATGAAAAATGAAGGCTTTGAAAAGCCTAAAAATTTGACGAACACTTAAGAAGTCTTTTTAAAACTTTAAAAGGCTTTACGGCTTTGAAAATCAAAAAACATAAATAGGGTTGAACACAATACATTTGCAACTATGGTTTTCAAATACCGGAAGTATTTCCTGGGAAATGCGATATTCATAGAAACTATAACAGGCATATGAAGACATACGAAGGATGGTTAAATGTACTCAAAAATCATCAAATAGGCCTCAAAAGTTTAAAAATTTGAAAGGCTAAAAAGCTCAAAAAGGTTTAGCAGGTTTTAAACGGATCAAAGAGAAGTAAAAAGACATGAATAGGCTTGGAAATACTCAAAGGGATAAAAGGTTTAAAAGGGCTGAAACAAACTTAAAAAATGTTAAAAAGGTTCAAAAAAAGTGCAAAGAAGGCTCAGAATTGAACACTTCAGAATGTTGAACCCTTTGAAGCTTTTGTGAGATTTCTAACTTCATTTATGTCATGCCATTTTAAGCTTCCAAAGCTTTTATGTGCCTTTGTCGGCATCTGTTGAACGTTCATAGTCTTCTAAAACCTTTTAAAGCCATTTCAAGCCTTTTAGGCCCTTTTGAGACGTTTTAGACTTTCTTATTCCTTGTTAAGCCTTTTCAAAATTTTCTTTTGAGCGTTTCAAGCCTAAATTTTATATTATTTTGCCATTTGAGGCCTGTTCAAGCTTCTTGGGCCTTTCAGTGCTTTAAACCTTTTCTTAGTTTTCTTATGTCTTTAGCCTATTCAACAAGGCTGAAAAGACTTCAAAGGCATAAAAAGCTTGAATGCTTTAAATGGATTAATAAAAGGAAAAGAAGAATTTAAAACGCTTAAAAGTTTTAAACGGCTTCAAAAAACTGCTAAAGTATTAAAGGACTTTGAAAGGCAAAAAAAAACATAAATAGGGTTGAACACAGTATTGTACTAGGTATACACTTGCAACTAGGATTTCCAATCCCGGGAAGTATTTCACAAAAAATGCCTTTTTCCGCGATTCCAGATTTCCGGGAAATGATCTTCCATTTCCTGGGATTCTCGGATTTCCATGGAAGTTTTATTTGAATGGATTTACTATCTTTATTTGAAGAATAGCAACTATACTTTTTAGTAGTCATGTGATTAATTAATCAATAATGTGATTTATCAGGCGATTATGAATAATTAATCAACGCAATTTCGAAACACTGCAAGCGAAAACTCCAAAAATAAGTTATGTGATTTCAACTTCTTCTAACATAATACAGCAAAGTCGAGTTATTCTACTCTAATCCATCACAGTCGATCCATAATATCAAAAGTTTTTATCCTGAACTCGAAGTATTCTTGTCTTTAAAAGATTATATACAAAACAAGATATAGGATCTGTATCAAATTGGATAAGGTAACAAATTCGCTTACTTTTTTATCTCTATTAACGAGATTTTTAACCCTGGGTTAACTATAATGGGATCAACTATATTTTTTTGTCATAAGTGACTATCTCGGGAATGGGATTCGATATCAGGTCCTCGGCGTGAGAGGTGTGTGTTTTAACCACTACACCAGGTCTGTCCCCTCGCTCATAAATTCTATTGAACGCAGCAGTCACAATTTCGACGTTACTTATTTTAATACTAGTGCTTTCCAATATCGTTAAATATGATTCAGGCTGAATATGATTTTTCAAATAAAAACTCCGAACTTATTATTATTGCATCTTATTATTGAACTTTGACTGATCTTATTTTAAACTCATTTTGTTCGTAGCTCCTGTATGCATAAAATTGAAAGAAAAAAAAAAACAAAAAAAACTTTTTTGTTCTTGTTTTTCTAAGGTGCTAAGTTCATTATTGTTTTTTTTTTTTAAAGACCGTTATTTCGGGTGAGATTGATCATTTTTCACGGTTTTTCTAGTCTGTTTTCTATAATGTTAACAATACCAAACAACTAAATGCAGGAAAACAAGTACGAAGGTGAGCCTCATCGACTTATGTACCGAAATTTTCTAACAAATGTCATTTTAGTGTTAACAAATACCTCTAAAATAAAAAATCAGTGGATCTCATTTCGGGGTGAAATTAGTCACTTGTCAATTCCATTATTGTTAGTTTTCAAAACTGGGGACGGACCTGGTGTAGTGGTTAGAACACACGCCTCTCACGCCGAGGACCTGGGATCGAATCCCATGCCCGAGATAGTCACTAAAAAAAATTTCAATCCTTCGGAAGAGAAGTAAAGCCGTTGGTCCCGAGATGAACTAGCCCAGGGCTAAAAATCTCGTTAATAAAGATAGAAAAAAAAAAAAGTTTCCAAAACAACTCTATATGATAAATTTGAGCTCCCTGAATCCGAATATGCTTGTAAAATTCTTAACAATGCAATATTTATATAAATAACGAAAAGTTAAATTTCAAGAATTACGCGGAAAACGCCTAAATGTATGCAATTTCCTATGGAATTCAATGATATCTAACAGAAATTCAATTATTTTAACCATATGAGCTAATTGGTATGAGTTTTTATGATTAAATCTGGTTTGGGGATATATCTCAAGCATTCTCACAAACTTTCAGGTTTATACCATGTTCAAATCCTTGCTTATGACCAGAAGTTCATAGCTGTTTGTCAATACTGCACCGTGCATGATTTTGAAATTTTACGTTATTTTCAAAGTAATAAACATTCTTTAACGCAAAAAACTTCACAACACACAATTCTACAATAGTTACGACAAGCAACGTACATTTACTGTAGCTTACATTGATATTTGTGCTCCATTACGAATAAATAAAATCGTGTGATACGATGATCAATTTCACCCTTCTGATCAATTACACCCGATTTTACGGTAGGTAATTAAAAAGTATGAAACATACACATTAACATAAAAGGCTGTACACTTCACTGAAATAAAATACACTGAAGATAGAACAGAGAGCTCTCTTTAAAAAAATTACTTTTGACTTCTACCCGGGATTGGATCCGGGGAATCGAATTTGCCGTTTCCCGGAAAAATTGAAAACTCAATTTGCAACTTTCTACGATATCCATACAATATGATCAAATTTGGTAGGCTAAATCTCAGTTTTTCATAGATCGATTGAATGAAATTTTCACCAATTAAATTAATTAAATTAAATTAAACATTTGTTTTGAGTGATTTGTTTTCTATCACTAGTTCTAAAGTAATAACGCTTTGACTAAACTAAACGAATTATCTGAAAAAAAAAAAACTGTCAGCAAACGTTCGTGTCTTCTCAACTATGCTGAAGAAATTCGTTAAAATTTTTGAATCACCTCAATTTTTAAAATTTGCGAAAATTTCAATTGAATGGTAAAGGAGGGCTCCAGTTTTCGACCCATTCATCTGAAAATTGGCACAGAATTCTTGTAGGTCGAAAATTAGTATTTTCCCCAATAGTACTAAGTTGGGTTTTCATTTATCTATACACTGAGGCAAAACAACTTAATAATTTGTTAAGGAACAATTATGATTTGGCGCCGCAACAATTATTGTTGAAATTTTTAAGTTTTGCTTATGATTTTGGTGAAGATTTTCAATAAGTAAATCTCATAAGTCAATCAATGAAAAACAGTAATAAGCGCAATGATAATTGCTTACTTAAAATAATCAATCACTAATTACGGTTGCCTTTTATATCAGGCGAGCTCAAAAATTGACATGTCTTGATAACATGTGATCTGTTTTCAATTAACTTGTACCCAACATCGAAAGCGGAGCAGTTTTTCTAGCGATTGCTATGAAAATTATTTCAAGTAATGGTTCTTAAATATTTTGAAGCTCTCACTTATGGAACTTATGATCCCATTTTCGAAATGGTTAAGCGTTCAATGAAACCATAATTTGATTGATTCATAAGTCATGATTTATGGAAAATCTAAGTATTTTTGCCTCAGTGTAGGTATCCCACTGTAAAGCTTAAAGATTTATTATCAATTCAATTGAATCGTTATTAATTTTGAATTTGTGATTGAAAAAAACAATCACATGTTAAAATTTTAGTCGTTTCTGAAGAACAGTGAAAATTTGGCAATTTCAAATCGGTTTATAAATAACTCAGATCTAACATCTGAGTTGCAAATGTATTGTCCAATATTGTATATGTTATTGTTCCAAATGTATTATGAACATAAACTATTTTTATATTAATTGCGATACTTGATACAAGATTCATCAGTACAAGTTAACTACAGGATTAATATGTTTTTAATAATATTATAATATTATATTATTAAAAATGAAAATCGAATTTTTATTACTATACCATTTAATTTCACTAGAGTTCATATCCTTTGTCAGAGACGCGTATTTCGACCTCAACTGTGTTAAGCTGTCTAAGACGAATGATATTCCTCATAATGTTTCAGCTCGCATTAGCTTCACTTAAACCTGGATAAATAGTACCTCAATGCAATGTTGTAACACGTCCCATAAAAACCAGTGCATCGATAATCAAAATCAATTCGGCGTGAAGTCACGGCCGTGTGCTCACCCGGCTTGCCGCCCAATTCCTCGGCGAATGCACTTTTATTTCTTTCCACTAGCGAAGGGGATTTGTTCGCGATGGATATGATTTCTGTTGTCGCTTTCCACTTCCAAATAAGATATCAATCTATGGTGGTAGGTACCACGACGCGATAACGAAATCAAACGAAACGGTAAAAAAATGTTAGATAAAGAGACAATTCCATTCACAGCCGAAATCACCCGATCAGGCGGCGACGAAAGACAAAACTCCGTGCATGGGCGTAGCCAGGATTTCTATCAGGGGGAGCGAACGACCTCAAATCAGACTATGCAGAAAGTATGCAGAGTAAATAGGCTCTGCATACTTTTGCATAAAGTCTTTTTCGCTGCTGAAAATTATTTTCTTGGCATGGGAAGTTTCTGCAAAGAATCGACCAAAAAAGCGTTTTTTTCTGATCTGTTGAAAGAGTCTCAGCTTAGTGTTCTTTTGAGCACTTCCACAGTTATTAACAGAGAGCATTCTTTGCCAAAATTTCCATTTTCGCATTCGTGTGTTGTGTGGCAAGTACGATGATACTCTATGCCCGGAGAGGTCAACGAAATTACGATTACGAAAAGATCCTGGACCGACCGGAAATCGAACCCTGACCTTTTTGCTTTCAAGCCGCGGACTCTAAACACTCGGAAAACGAAGTCCCCATTAATTGCCCCCTTCAAACCGAAGCCTGCGCCCTCTTCTGGCTACGCCCATGGCTCAGTGTGGCGGCAGCAACAGCAGCAGCAGCAGTGAATCGTGGAAAGTCACGCGAAAATCGACCAAACGACGCTCGCCTCGGCGATGTCAGTTACGGTTTCGGTTTCGGTTCACGACGGTCCACATAGCCATCTTTCGCTGAGTTCGCGCGACTTCGACGCGGTTAGTTAGCCTACTTATTGTAGCACTTATCATGGTTCTACTGAGCAGCATCCAAAAAGTTCTAACTATCGAGTGAGAAGCGATCTAGTTACCCGCATTCATGCGAGTACCGGTCTTGTGCGTTATGGTCATTTATAACGAGTGCGATTATGTCGTTTGGTGCGGGCGCGTGGCGTTGTGCCCTTTCGGGAGCTTAGGCCAAGGTTCTTCGAGAATGGCTTGGGGTGTGTCCCCCTCCGTGGATGAAAAGTGATCGCGCTAACAGTGCCGAACGGATTCGGATGATTGCCCGCGTTGGACCAATTCCCCGTGTGCTGATATGTGGAGGGTAATGGGCAGTTTGAAGAGAAGAGCTTGCATATGTTATTAGGGTGTTCCAGTAAAAAAGAGTTCGCGGCTACAAAGCAATGCCTTGCTGAAGGTGTCCGGGTTCGGTTCCCGGTCGGTCCAAGATTTTTTCGTAATGGAAATTTCCTTGACTTTCCTGGGCATAGAGTATCTTTGTTCTTGTCACACGATATACGAATGCGAAAATGGCTACTTTGGCAAATAAAGCTCTCAGTTAATAACTGTGGAAGTGCTCATTGAACACTAAGCTAAAAAGCAGGCTCAGTTCCAGTAAGGACGTAATGTCAAGAAGAAGAAGAAAAAAATATGTAAAAAAACGAAATGTCATAAATTGCTTAGTGGTAGTTAAAAAAAATGGTAACTTTTAATGAAAATTCGACACCGACTTTTCAAATGGGCTTGTCTGCATTCACCGATTTCTCTTCATCGCTACCCTCTTTGCATTATCGCAAGAAATTCCTTAAATTTTCGTAACATACATCGTTATTGTCAGTTAAGCTCTTACGAAAGGACAGTGTCGAATTTATTGTCATATTTTGACATTGTGCGCATTGTATTTTTTAAGTTTTTTTTCTGATCTCGCGGAGCTCAGATTTTTGATGTTCCAAGTATATAAATAAATAGAGTTTTTATCTACACATTTTTTACATTTGTTTATCTATCACTGGCAAAATACTATTCTGTAAGTAAGATATTTAAAATATTATTATCAAATATTTAAAATATTTAAATATTAATTTTACGTCATCGGTACGAAATTGAAATTGATGAGATTTTCAATTGAGTGGGAGCTTTGAAAATTCTTCACCGATAGCTGACAGGTTTTTGATTCCCGGCGTTTTTTTTTTTTTTTTTTTGCGATTTCTTACAACAGACGGCTGCTAACCAGCCCATTAGCAAGTTTTCTAAACAGCAGGCAGAGATGAGTTTGGATCATACCTTACATATCTTATAGAAATTTCATGGCAAGAATTTTTCTGGTTCTTGTGGGTCCTTTGGGATACCTGAAGAAATCTTGTTACAATTTTTTAGGATAATTTTTGAAGCAATCGTAGGTGGGACTCCTGGACAGATGTTGGTAAACTTCTGAAGAGATTTATAGTGGAATTGGTGAACTAAAAATGATTTTAGCAAATTGTTTGCATTATTTTTATTATGTGCCTGCCAAGGATATCTTTTGATTCACAATAATATTTTTGGAAGGCTTCCATAAACTTCCATTTCAGAAATATCTATTTTTAGGGGACCACGGAATATTCTAGAACTTTTTAGGGGAATGTAGTTTTTAAAAGGTTGAGAATCATTGCTCTGATCATTACTCATATCTGATAGAGATTTGTATAACAAATATTTTCGTGTGAAAAAAACGAATAACTATTGCCTGAGCTATTGCCGTTTGAGTAAATGAAAAAAACAAGACATTTATTACACACCATTTTCTTTATTTATCATTCTTGATCAATTGCATTTAACCTTCGGGCTGTCGCGCTGTTGTACTTTGTACAACAGTTGTGATTTATACGCTATGATTTTGTAACAAAGATATCTATCGACACCAAAGCAAAATGTATTTATCAAGAATTTTCTTAAGATCAATACTCAACAGTTTTTGTTTACAGTATAGCTCTTTATAATGCGGTAAAATCAACAAATGTACATAGATGTCGCATAATAATGAGTAGACCGCAATTTTAAATCGGTATATCTCAAAATCCAGATAATTAATAACATGTGGTCTTCAGTAAAGTTGTTCTGGAGGTGGAGCGCTATCTGATGGTACCTCATTTATTTCGAATTTTTTTTAGAAAGATGGCATCTTCGACAAAGTTGATGCGTAGCTCAAGGACCATCATTATTTTAGCTAAACTCGAACTTTGAGGATTAAACAAAGAAAGCATTTGAGCTACTGAACAACTTTGCCGGAGATGCCATCTTTCTAAGTGATCAAGATCCTAAGATCTGCCAAACAAATGTTTCATGCCCACTAGCGTCACCTGTTGGCAAAATTAAGAATCAACTAACTCGATCAATGATAGCCCTTGAACTACTGAACAACTTTGCCGAAGACTCCATCTTTCTAAGTAGCCAGGCTGCTGTGATATTCGCAAAACCAAGCGTGTTGTACAAAGTACAACGCGCGACTACTCGCGTTACAAAAATTCGCGCGACAACCGAAAGGTTAATTATGGATGACGTCGTGCATCGGAGGCTCCGCAGCTTGTAGGTTGAACCGCCCATCTAGCGAAGAGGGAGTCGTGGGTTCGATCCCCACTGGAGCACGTGGTTTCTTTTCGCTGTTTCAATTTAAATTTAAACATTTGACACGTGTTCGTCGTGTCGTGTACATACTTCCAAACCTTACAACGGTAAAATTTCCTACGCTGAAATTGCCTAGAACTTGACAATTTGAAATGGGCAATCAAATGTTCATACTAAATGCAACTTTCTTGTACTGTTTTCTATGATATTTGTAACGGTATAATCATAGAACTTTTCAATATTGCCGAAAGATTCTGTCAGGCAGCTGGTTTCTAAGTAAACTATAATCCTTATACGACTGTTGTGCAATTTTGCTACTATTGTAATGCAATTTTGTAACAATTTTACTTTCAAAAAGTGGTATTGAATTCATATACGCACCTTATGAATTGGATTTTATGAATTACGACAAGTTTGTGAAGGATTACATAAAGCTTAAGAAATTTTAGTGTAGACCGCACTCACTATGAATAACTAACTAAAATTATCGGTGAGAAGGCTACCATTATGCATATGATTGATAGTGCTTCTTTCCCCGAATGTCATTTCCTCGAACGCCAGTTCCCCAAAAAATTATTTTCCCCGAATGCCATTTTCCCGAACGGTTCCCCGAAAAGTGATGCAGTTCAAAAAAGGGCAAGAAGACTATCAGTGACAGCGTGGTGTACTAGAACGAACCATAAGCAATCAAAAGTAGGTGATATATGTTTTTGAGACTAAACATATATTGCCAAAGATGTCGGTGCGACTCTAAATAACCGCCAATTAAACAAAGAAGGGTGCATATCAGATGATCAGTTCGTTTGCTACCAGGAAGTTAATGAAGTTACCATATTTCTAAAACGCCAGTTCCCTGAATACCCCGTTTCCCCGTTTGGTAAAACGGGGTATTCAGGGAACTGGCGAACAGTGGGACGAAATCAAAAAAAGTGGGACATGTGTGTTTGTGCTGAAACCATTGAGTTTAGCGTTTCGACATGTGGAAGTATTGTAGGCCATGGCGTTTGGGGAAATCTACATCAAATCTGAGCTAACCATTTGGCTTCTATAGGTAAGCTGCATATCTGGGCAAAATTTAAAAAAAATGGTAGTCCTCGTTTTGAAGTTTGGCCCTTTTGATGTTTGAGGTCTTGACAAAGGAATTTAAGAATGCTTTATCGTTTACCGTGACTAGCAGAAAAAAAATACCATCATAAATTGGTTCAAAGTTTATTTTTCTAGTGATTTGTAAGCTCTGGGCGGAGTTTTGAATTACAAAATCAACCAGAAGCACTATTTTCATAATATAATTCAAGGCATTATAATATCATTAGTTAAGTACAACTGATGTTAGCGAGAAACTGTTATTGCAAGTCACAGAAGTTTTTCACCCATAACTTATTTTTCGTAGGCACAAGCGCTATAAGCCAATTTTATATTTATAACAGGGTGGCCACCGAACTGGGAAAAACGGGAAAAGCGGGAAAAAGACGGGAATTTGAATCCATCGGGAAAAAGACGGGAAAACCGGGAATAATAGATGGTCACCGGGAAAATAATTTTGAACGGACATCTTCAAGCCCTTAATATACAAACCACCAAAAATAAGTTGTAGAAAGTTTATATGGTTGATGATATTTCCATCAAGCCCCTGTAACCTTGGACAAATTACATTTAAACATTAATGATTCAACTACTTGTAGAAAAAGTTTACTTTGTTACACTAAACTTCTTAGAAATGTTCCAAATTAGTTGTTTTCGTAATATTTTATAATTTCTCTTGTTCTCTTACTATCAGGCCTTGATTTTTTACCTAGCTTATCTGACTCGAAGTTTTGAATCAAAGTTTTAAAATTTCTTGCAAAAGTTTTAAGCTCTCAAACATATTGGATTCATATTTTTTTAGTTACTGAATAATAGATCAAACAATCTGAATATTTTTGACAACAATGCTTTATTTATAAGAGCTTCTAATTTATCAATCGTTATCTATAATCGGCTAAAAATTAAATAAATAAATTAATTAACTCATTACGCGTGGTAAAGATGGACAAATTATGGATGAAATTATGAAACAAACAGTTTCAACACTAAATAAATCGCACTCGCTCTTCTCGCATGAGATGGATGGATATGGGTCTGTAGGGATTTAAATTCTAAACTTGTAACCAACTCAGTTATTGGATCACCAAGTGGCTCGGTAGCTTAGTTGGTAAAGCGCTCGTCTAGCATACAAAAGTTCTGGGTTCAAATCCCAGCCGAGCACGTGGATTTTTTTCATAATTTCACCCATAATTTGTCCATCTTTACCACGCGTAATGAGTTAATTAATTTAATAACCATGCGGATTGGATTACCGAACAGCTCAATATAAGCGTCAATTTATAAATAAATAAGGTAATACACATGTTTCAACATGTGCAGTTTTGTTTCATCCTTACCTAAAACTTATTTACTTAAGTGGACACTTCATTTTTATGAAGAAAAAAAATCGTAAGATTAGGAATTGAAATACTTTCAAATAGGGTGGTAATAAGATGTACAAAAGAGGCATATCTATATAAACTAAAATGGAATGATGTTTGTATGTCACGAGTTGGCTTGAGAGCGTGACGATCGATGTGGACAATGCTCTCACTTTTTTTCATCAAGGGCTCCAACGTGTGTTTGTGGAATAATGTTTTTGAAAATCCTCCGAGAAAGTTGAAATAAAAAGGGAACGTAAACTTCGGGATTTTTGTCAAAGCCTCAATATAACGTTTGCCGGGACAGATGACAGTTGATAGCTTTTAAAATAAACCCATGTCAAAATGAATCAAAAGTACCAAGAGTAGAAACCGTCCTATTGGCACAATTGGGGGTGATTAGAAGCAAAAGGTTGTACGTGACAGAAACTCAGTTTTGATAAAATCGACAAAGTTTTTTTGATCCATACTAATTTTACGGGAGCCAAAAAACAAGCCAATCTTCTACGAATAATATAGTTTTTCCCATTGAATGTAAAAAACAGTATTTTTTCAGTATATTCAATTAAAAAACCGGCCAAAGGGTCACCCTTTTGCGTTTGGGCTGCTCAATTAAAAACCGGGAAAATTTAGAAAATTATACCGGGAAAACCGGGAAAAAAGCGGGAATTTCAAAATGGATATTTGGTGGCCACCCTGTTATAACAAGGTGAACTTTAGCACTAGCATTGAAAAAAATTCAATTTATTTTTGTGCCTTGGCTGTCTTGGTACTGTCATTCTAAAACACACCAAGCCGTTCCCATAGGGGACGTTAGCCACAAGGAAGGACGTTTCAAGTAATATTGTTTCATATGGTATGCCCTCTTCAACATTTAATCCAATTTCTCTCGCCGTTCCCTTACGGTACCTATCCATCTAGTATTCATTGCTTTCTTCTCCATGCTCTCTCTTACTTCGAGCAAAATAGACCGATATGCCGGAAAACAAATTTAATAATATTATTATCACGGTCGTTACCTTTGTATGTAAGTTAAATGTACATTAATAATAGTAACAAAAAAAAAACGATTCTTTATATGATTCCAAAAGTTCTGCAGACAAAAAATTTGAATAGGGGAATTTACGTATTCTCGGCAGTCTAAGTCGATACCACGCTTCTTTTGTAATTTCTCGGACATCAGCAGACAAATTTCGTGCCTGTTTGTTTTGTTTTCATTTATGCGATGCTCAATCCTTTATCGATTCACACCGACAGACCTGGTAAAAGCTTTTTGGAAACATTTTTACAACGCTTCGAACATACCTTATTAGTGTCGTTGTATTGTGGGCAGCCTCATTCTCTTCGGCAGCTTTCCCATAAGAACTACAGGCGAATCTCTTTGGCTGCTCTAAATCGGTCGCATTTTGAGGCGCAAATCAGTCGCATCTCTGGCAAAATTGTATGTTCAGTCTCAGAAATCTCGTCAGCAGGAAGCTGATAGATCAAAGAATCATCTGAGTTTTATCATTGGTGTGTTTTGATAAAAAAAAAACTGTGTATATGGCGTTTGAAATTTGCTTGCCGATAATAGTCGAAGGATGCAGAAGCCGTAAATCTCCCTATTTCCAAAAATTAATACCACCATACGCATGGGGAAAATAGAAAACATTAAACAATCCTCTTATTAATGTATTCGAGTACTCTGAGCAAAATCTCAATAGAAAAACTTAAAAGTAGATTGAGTACCTTGTACCGTCAAAATATAATTTTCATCGAAAAAAACTACATTTTCCAAAAATTGATCTGACGGAACCTCTAAACGATTAGTTTCACAAAAAAAACTATGGATAAGCATATCTTTAATTCTTGGCTTTATCACTATGGCTTCTCTAAAATTGAGCTTTTCTGGGCCACCCTAACATGTGAGCTATGCTAAATAGAATAGTTGCTCGTCGTCATTTCGTTTGCTGTCGACTGGTCGGACAATAATTGGTAAAGTGCTGCGCTCTCATGAGGGGAATTGTTTCACTACTTTCGGTGGCCAGTAACGAACGACGGCTCTTATTGTGTCCACTTTAGTGTAAAAAGCGGGTTTGCACAAATGCTGCAATGAGCAAACTGCGCAGAGCAATGAATGCCGAAACCAGAGGGTGAATGTTGTTTTGTCATTTTAGTTTATGCGAAAAATTGCCTCCATCATGGTACCAAGTTACAAAAGTGCACCAAACCTGCGATTCAAGCTACTGCAGCGCTTAAGTTGTTTTCCACTCGGCTCAAGTGACAAATACCACGGGTGCGAACAACAAATATCTATCTAGATGTGCGAATCAACCGATCTCTTCTATGATGATTGGAATGAGCATTGTGTTGAATGGAATTGCTCCATGGTGAGTTGCGTAGTCAAGAGCAGTGCTTCCAAGCAAGTACCGTGAGCTGGGATCTTATTCATCAACAGGGGCTTAGCACTACTTCAAGAACATTGGAACAGGAATATGACAACATATGTATCATAATATCAATACCAATAAGGGTATACAGGAAAAATCAAGAGAGACGCGAACTGATAAAATGTTCATAGAGCTCACATGCATTTATTCTCCCATTTGCAGCAAAAGTCGCCATATGTGAGGATTATGTTTGTTATTATTTAAGCAGTATGTAGGACACATAAGATATGTTCTACGTACAAAAATATGCTGATAAGATATCGTTCTGCATGCCTTTCAAACAGCATGAGTCACTTGATGACCGAAACTTCACTGAAGTTCGTAAATAATTTTAGACTTTACGTTTAAGAAGTCAATTTACAATTAGGCTCCTTCTTCATCTTCTTAGCATTACGATCCCACTGGAATAGAGCCTACTCTTCAGCTTAGTGTTCCAAAAGCACTTTTAAAGTTATTAACTGAGAGTTGTCTTTGCCAAAATTAGAAAACAAACTGCAAACATTTAGGAAACTTTAACCGATGATACAATAATTTTGGTAATATATTCTTATGATTATTGAAATCGAAATCAGAATACTGTTTTGAAAATATGAGGAATGAAAACTAAGAAGATCCTATTTTCAAAAATTGTAATAATTTGTAAACTCAAAATATTTGTAACCATTGTTTTTCAACTGATTTAACCATAAAAACAAGTCTTTTTTGGAATGCTTTTTTTGTCAGAGGCCATGTACATTCATGGGATAGATATGCTTAGACGGGCAATGAACCTGAGTATGTAGAGCTTTTTATTGCATGTTTTATATTCCAGTCAATTTAAAAAAAAATACAATAAATTTGTGATAAGCCTGAATGTAGACAATTTTAAGGGAAATTTATCATCTTATAGAAGCATTTGATATTGTGGAAGAATGGTAAAAACATCAAACAGCTTCCCACAGAAAAGTTTTTTGAATACGCCACTGGATATATTACAATCCTATTTGAATGAAAAAAATATGGTTGACATGGAGCATTTTTTAGTTTTATCACGTTTCAGTGAAATACACCTTTTTTGAATCGTGATATAATTGAAAAGCTTTTGTAACTTACTCAGACGTGAATGGCTAACTACGGTTGGAGCGTCACTAAAAAAAATTAACTTATTTTTACTTTCAACATTTTTTTTGCAGAAGTAAAACTAACTAACAAGATTGTGTTCTCAACGTAAAAAAAAATTCAAATGCAATGCGAGCAATAAACCTTATATAGCAACACCTCGAAATGCAAAGACGAAATAGCTGAAAATCGCCTTTGCTCACGTTTTCAAATGCGTTTAGGCGTCACTGCTGAAATATAAAAAAAAATGTACTCCATGTTTTAAATTCAGGCTTTTTGGTGGCACATAAAGCAAGCACAAGATTAAATTTGGGTTCCAAACTGTTTCACCTTACTTATCAATAAATATGGACGACTTTCTTTCGTCCTTTTTCGCTGTCACGTGTCAAATGACATAATACCTAGTTGACAACAAATGGAATAGGTACGAGTACATAAAGCTCATCGGCAAGTGCTGACTAAAAATAGGCAGAACGGTTTAATCAATATGTTTCACTATGTGACAAATACTCAACTGTTACCCATTCAAAAGCCAGCACAAATCAAATCTACTGCCCATTTCCATACCGCTCCAATGTCGATTCCAATCGACGCAACCCTGGGAACAATGTTTTCAATTTTCGTACTCTCCTAATCCGCAAACCAAATCAATTTTCACCCAGAGCCCCAAATTCCCGATCGACCCCTTTTTCGCTCTGCTGCCTTCGAGACGCGGGCGCAAGCATCTCTTCAGCACACACTTTTCCATCCAGATCGGAACGAATCCCAAAGACTAAAATCTCTCTCGTGAAGAGAATCCCGTGCGCAGCGCATCTTCCACTCGGACTTCGACCACACCAAAACAGCAAGGTGCATGGGCGTAACCAAGCATGCTGATGAAATAAAAATACTAGTACCGTTTTGACTCATATTCGGAACACTTAAGGAAAACAGTGGCTTCAAATGCATCTGATAGGCATAAATTAGCCGATATTTGTGAAAATATCAATTTCTTCGAAAAGTCTAACTGTTAGTTGTTGGGTGTGCACATAACATTGTTTATTTTTGCATTTTTAGTATTGTTTTAACGTAAAAGTATGGAACAATATTTTGATTCAAATGCCGAACGCTGTGTTCATTCTGTCTCATATTCCGAACACCTTGATTAAAATTCCGAACAGCACGAACAAATCGTATTCAAATCAATAATTTCGCAAATAAATTTTTCTGAGCTAGTTTTACTGACTTCGAAGAAGAGAATCATCAATATTCCCGAGTCATAAAATAATTAAAGAGGATAAAATTGTATTGCAATTGACTGCCATTTCCTTGTAATTTGATGACATATTTCAGTGAAACATTTCAACCACATCGCCATACAAAAACCGAGTGTTCGGAATATGAGTCTGTTTCGAATTTGAGACAAAACGGTATGCGAATAATTCGAATTTTTGCATATTTTTTCTGTCAATCATCTTCATTGAAAATCATGAAAAACTTTTCCAAAAATTGGTGTTCTCCAAACCAGTACAGATTTCCCTATAAACTTCTTCGAACACCACATGATTGCACTGAAATCGGATCCAGGTTGCCTTCTGCGTTCGTAAATCCTCTTGTAGCGTAATTGGTAATGCACCTGGTTAGCGAATTTGGAGTCGTAAGCTCGATTTTCATAGAAAAGGCCAAGAACTTTTTCGAAAATGTTGCTTGAAATTGTCATTGAATCCATTTGCAAAGTATCTGTAAAGTCTGTTCCACTTAGAATTTGGCCGTACGAATTGAGTGATTTTTCCTAGAAGTGAAAACACACGGAAAATTTTAGCACATCATTTCGTATCATATGTATTAAGTTTCAAGGGAAAAATATACGAAATAATATTTCTTAGCTTTTCAGTTGAAGTTTCGAACGTTTTTTCAAACTACTCCCATAAACTACCTTTTCTGTATTTTTTGCAGAAAATGTTTTTAAGTAAACGGGTTTTCCATTACATTGACTTATTAATTAGATATACGCTTGATTTTTTAAAAAGACACTACACGTTAATGCTTCCAGTGGGCTATTTGCCCTTTGAAGGAATCACCACACTAGACAACGGACTAGCATGCAACGCCCAGTGGCACAGTCGGAAAACATTCATGTCGAAAAGTTTTTCGGCCTGAGGCAGGAATCGAACCCACACTCCTTAGCACGATGTGGCTAAATGCCTTGGTGACACTAACCGCACGGCTACGAAGCCCATAATTATTGCGCTACAGAACTTTTTGATCTGTTGGACATCTGGACAATTTGGTGAACTGATATTTTTTCACTAACATTTATTGTGCTAATACCGTGAACATACCATATCATGCCATTCTATGACGTCAGATCAGTAATGTCAGCTGGCTAAATCGGGTTAAAACCTCATGGGATCTTTATTCGATTGAACGAATGGAAAAATTCTATGTTAAAAACACTTTTCTTTGTAAACTTGACTATTTTATTGATGCTGTTATAAAAGCCTGTGAGCATCAATTTGCAAGTAAATTTATCTGCAGAAACTTATTGTTACGGAATTTGAAAATTTATGAATTTCCATGAACATTTCTCCTAGTTATGTTGGGATTTGAACGAAATTGTGCAAAATTTACTCACGTCTTTCGCATTTCGAATTCGACAACTGTTGCAAATATGTATGAATTATCATGTAATTTTTACCACTACATAAACACACACAGTAATTAAAAAGAAGTGGTCAAATACAGAGTGGAACAGACTTTATTATTTCAAAAATAAGTTCAGTAGTTCACACCTAAGCAAACACAACAATTTTTACACTCAAAGTTTGCATATACGCTTAGCACCAGCAGATAGTTTAGAAGTGACTTTTCCAACAGTATGGCTTGAATCTAAAAAAACTGTAAATATGTTTATGCAGAAATAATTTTATAAATAAATTTTTCAAATCAGCATCAGATATCTATATCTATAAATTTGCAAAAAGTGGAATGTCTGTGATACCAACGTGACATTCAGCCTTCTTGGAAGGAGCTGCGGTTTGTTACCGACCTGGTCAAATACACCCTATTGATCAATTTGACCTGGACTACAGTACCTATAGGGTGTCCCAGAAAGTATGGGTAGGACTTTGATAACAAGAATCACAATATTTTTTCATGCAAATACATATTTTTATATTTTTGTATTCTTACTTGAGGCATTTTTAATGCTGCCTGTGAAAATCGTGTTTGATATAAAAAAAACCTTTTACATAGAAATTTTTGATTTTAGAAAATCAATTCTTATCTTACCAGCACAGTCCATACTTTTGTGATTTGTTGAAACTTAACAAGTTATTAATGTTTTTATCTAAATCCTTCGGTATGGTGAGTTCAACTACATTGTATCTAAGATGATCTATAAGAATTGTTGTTTAAAATTTCATTTGGTTTTGCCAGGAAACATTTGACAAAATGATAAAATTCTCAAAAATCAATAGCTTTTCTCTCCACATAAGAAAACTTCACGAAATCATAGCTTTTCAGGTATTTTCAATATAAATAAAAAATATTCATTTCAAGTTTACTAATGTCAAACATCTATACGTTAGGATAGACAATGCAAATTTTTGATTTTTGTATGTTTTAACGGATATGCAAGGACTTGATTTTGACCCTTTTGAAAATCGACCAAAGCTGAAATCGGATTTTTGGTTTCTATTCAAATTTTATATACTTAAGTTTATAATTTCTAATAAAATAAGTGATAGTCTGATTATTTATCGTATCGGCAAATATAATTTTTTTTTTCAGATTTTCATTGTACGTACTTTGTGACCTAGAACAAATTTCGTACAACAAAGTCGGTTAGATACAACGCGATTTGTGCAAAACTGATAGGGAGAGCTTTCGAAAATGTAACACCATCAAGTGAAAAAAAAAATCGCTCAATAGTCAATATCTACTCTTTATAAATGCAAGAATATAGTTTGTGAAAATCAGATTTTTATCTGCCCTGGTCTCGAAATGGCAGAATGTTAAAGTCGTGCCCATACTTTCTGGGACACCCTATATCTGTAATGTCTAGATTTTCGGTAGTTGTTGAAACTTCCATTAGGCTTGCTAGCCGTAAACGCGATAAACCAATGTTAAAGTAAATCCATCAGAGAACTTCAGATATTTTTTTTTAGAGATTTTTCGTTAAATTAGTATTTTATCTTAATTAACTCCTTGAACTACATCGATAATTACCAGCAAGATTTTTAATGGTACTTGCAAAAAAATGTAACTAGAACTTCTTTAGTCAAAAAAATAAATATATTGAATCTACAAAAAAAATGCTGTAAAGTCAACGATTATTGATACACGAGCAGTGAATCAATTGTCCCCCAACACGCAGCAACAAAGACATTGTCATCTCCTATTCTTGTTGCAACAATTTCGTTCCGCAACATCAGTTTATCATCACTTGAACAGAATATGACAATGATCGATCACCACGTGCGCAGCGATTTACTGGGCTTCGCATTGCAATTTTCGAGAACTTTCTCCGTGTTGGTAAACATTGAAACCTTATCGAACAGCATGCATAAAACAAATTTGGTTTTATGTTTAAAATAACTGATTAATCGCGAGTTGAAAAGGTTGCAACAATGTTACGCTCTGTGATTGTCATAACAATTTTGCTTTTG